>NC_135237.1:238709864-238987364 GCF_051348905.1 Ranitomeya variabilis
CTACTTCCGGCAATTTGTGCCAACTTCCGTGGCTTTGTCCGGAGATAATGTCCGGAGATAAGTGACGTCACCAGCGTCCTACACCCGCTCAGGGTGGACAAAGATATATGCCTTCGTGGTGCGCGGCACTTTTCTGATTGGTTGCCGCCTGCCGCGAGCGACCAATCAGAAATGTGCCGTATTGTCAAGAATTGTCAAGAGCTGGTGAGTGCAGCCATTTTTTGTTCTTTCTTACTATTATTTATTTATTGTATTCTTACATTTGAATAAATAAAGTATATATGGATTCTAGACTCCCGATTCTTTAGAATCGGGCTGCCATCTAGTATATATATATAATAATACCAAAACCAGGCAACATGCTAGATACTGAGAGGAACGAAATAGCGCTAAGCGCTAAGTAGTGCCAGACATCCCCTCACCAAAGAAAACCGACTCCATAAAGACCATAAGAAATAGGAGAAAATACGGAGTATAAAGGTAATAAATACTTTATTAATACATATACATAATAATTAGTCAGTGCAAAAAATAATAACACAAAGTGTGATAAAACCAGGATGGTAAAAGAGATGAGTGGGGGGTCGCCCGGTGTGCACCGCCTATGGGGCCAGCATGCATACCATTATTGGTAAGAGGCCTACTGCTATAGTAGCATATATATCTATGAGCCAAACTGGCATAAAAATGACCGGTAATAAAGGTTACTCTTACCACTGCTGAGCACCAAGGCGGCGCACTCCCGGGCAGATCCTCAGGCACGGTCCCCGACGCGCGTTTCGCCCAAGATGTTGATAGCTTTATCAAGGGGAGATATATATATATATATATATATACACCATGAAAGAATTCAATAGGTGGCACAATCTCTGCTGAGGCTCTTTATAAGTCGGTATACCCCTGTGGGAGCACTTAATAATTAACTGCTGCAATCTTCACTGAACTAGACGTCGGGTGCTCCTCCAGAAAATGCGACTATAATTGTAATCCAAAAAACAGAAAAATAGAGGGCACTCACCGGTCTTCAAATTTCAGTCTTTATTGGCAATACATTTGAATAAAATTCATGGCCGGGAACGTCGGAGCCGAAGCTCGTGTGAGCAGGGAAGGAAGGAGACGACGGCCGTTTCGCGCTGTGCTTTGCGCTTCTACGGGTCACTCAGTGTAAGAGCAAGACAGCGGAAATATAGTGCCGGCCATGACACCCACCTCCACCTGTAAGCCCTCCCACCAAATCTAAAACACTCATTAAAAGGCACAATTAAAAACAATGTCATTTAAGCATAATTTCATTATTAAGTTATTAAATTATTAAATTAGAACGCTGGCTCATAAATACACGGACGGAGACCAAATATACATAATATAACAAATATGTGCACACGTATACTAACGAACCTCCAGCACTAGCCTTTAAATTAGCCGTCCATCATAATACTTCTTTTCCCACAGAGGTACCTGCTATTGCCATCATTTATCTACGATCTTCTAAACCCTTTCAGAGAAATATTGAGAGATCCACTCTATCATTAAAACCCAAAGGGCCCATGGCATTACTGCGCATAATCCATTTTGCCTCGGCTCTGAGCAGCAGATTATCTAAATCACCACCTTTGGTAGGTAAACTAATTTTTTCTATTCCCGCAAAACTTAAACAATCGGGGCAACCTCCATGCTTCTCCTTCACGTGGGCAATTAGTCTCGGTACCCCCTTACCTGTAATTATCGAACGGCAATGCTCACGGAACCGCACAAACATAGGTCTGATTGTTTTACCTATGTAGTAATATCTGCACGGACAGAAAACCACATACACAACGTGGTCTGTCCTGCACGTTATAAAATCATTCACTATGTGCTTTATCGCTCCCATTTGCAAAGTCCGTTCTATTATATGCTGTTTACACATGGGGCAGTGTCCACACTTATGGTTTCCTTTAGGCACAGCAGTACTCAACCAATTTTGATTAGGCTTGGTAATCCTATTCCTCACCAATTTATCCCGTAATCTGACACTTCTTCTGTTGGCTATCAATTTTTCTGGGTAGCCTCTCTCTCTAAATCGATTTTTAATACTCTGATGAAATGACACAACGATTTAGAGAGAGAGGCTACCCAGAAAAATTGATAGTATCAGAAAAGGAGAAAGTGATGAGAGAAAGAAGGTTGGGTGGCGATCGTAGTTTAGTGACATATAGGCCGAAAAAAGAAAAGAGATTCGCTTTTTGTTTTTCATATAATAGCATGGATCAGCAGATTAGGTTGGCTATTAAGAGAAATTGGCACATTTTGGGACAAGATAAAGAATTGGCAGCTATTGTAGCTCGAGGTCCCTTGATAGCCAACAGAAGAAGTGTCAGATTACGGGATAAATTGGTGAGGAATAGGATTACCAAGCCTAATCAAAATTGGTTGAGTACTGCTGTGCCTAAAGGAAACCATAAGTGTGGACACTGCCCCATGTGTAAACAGCATATAATAGAACGGACTTTGCAAATGGGAGCGATAAAGCACATAGTGAATGATTTTATAACGTGCAGGACAGACCACGTTGTGTACGTGGTTTTCTGTCCGTGCAGATATTACTACATAGGTAAAACAATCAGACCTATGTTTGTGCGGTTCCGTGAGCATTGCCGTTCGATAATTACAGGTAAAGGGGTACCGAGACTAATTGCCCACGTGAAGGAGAAGCATGGAGGTTGCCCCGATTGTTTAAGTTTTGCGGGAATAGAAAAAATTAGTTTACCTACCAAAGGTGGTGATTTAGATAATCTGCTGCTCAGAGCCGAGGCAAAATGGATTATGCGCAGTAATGCCATGGGCCCTTTGGGTTTTAATGATAGAGTGGATCTCTCAATATTTCTCTGAAAGGGTTTAGAAGATCGTAGATAAATGATGGCAATAGCAGGTACCTCTGTGGGAAAATAAGTATTATGATGGACGGCTAATTTAAAGGCTAGTGCTGGAGGTTCGTTAGTATACGTGTGCACATATTTGTTATATTATGTATATTTGGTCTCCGTCCGTGTATTTATGAGCCAGCGTTCTAATTTAATAATTTAATAACTTAATAATGAAATTATGCTTAAATGACATTGTTTTTAATTGTGCCTTTTAATGAGTGTTTTAGATTTGGTGGGAGGGCTTACAGGTGGAGGTGGGTGTCATGGCCGGCACTATATTTCCGCTGTCTTGCTCTTACACTGAGTGACCCGTAGAAGCGCAAAGCACAGCGTGAAACGGCCGTCGTCTCCTTCCTTCCCTGCTCACACGAGCTTCGGCTCCGACGTTCCCGGCCATGAATTTTATTCAAATGTATTGCCAATAAAGACTGAAATTTGAAGACCGGTGAGTGCCCTCTATTTTTCTGTTTTTTTGGATTACAAATATATATATATATATACAATGTATGTATGTGTATATATATATATATATATATATATATATATATATATATATATATATATATATATATATATATACATATATACACTCACCGGCCACTTTATTAGGTACACCATGCTAGTAACGGGTTGGACCCCCTTTTGCCTTCAGAACTGCCTCAATTCTTCGTGGCATAGATTCAACAAGGTGCTGGAAGCATTCCTCAGAGATTTTGGTCCATATTGACATGATGGCATCACACAGTTGCCGCAGATTTGTCGGCTGCACATCCCAAAGATGCTCCATACAAGGCAGGATGGATCCATGCTTTCATGATGTTTACGCCAAATTCTGACCCTACCATCCGAATGTCGCAGCAGAAATCGAGACTCATCAGACCAAGCAACGTTTTTCCAATCTTCTACTGTCCAATTTCGATGAGCTTGTACAAATAGTAGCCTCAGTTTCCTGTTCTTAGCTGAAAGGAGTGGTACCCGGTGTGGTCTTCTGCTGCTGTAGCCCATCTGCCTCAAAGTTCGACGCACTGTGCGTTCAGAGATGCTCTTAGGCCTACCTTGGTTGTAACGGGTGGCGATTTGAGTCACTGTTGCCTTTCTATCAGCTCGAACCAGTCTGCCCATTCTCCTCTGACCTCTGGCATCAACAAGGCATTTCCGCCCACAGAACTGCCGCTCACTGGATTTTTTTTCTTTTTCGGACCATTCTCTGTAAACCCTAGAGATGGTTGTGCGTGAAAATCCCAGTAGATCAGCAGTTTCTGAAATACTCAGACCAGCCCTTCTGGCACCAACAACCATGCCACGTTCAAAGGCACTCAAATCACCTTTCTTCCCCATACTGATGCTCGGTTTGAACTGCAGGAGATTGTCTTGACCATGTCTACATGCCTAAATGCACTGAGTTGCCGCCATGTGATTGGCTGATTAGAAATTAAGTGTCAACAAGAAGTTGGACAGGTGTACCTAATAAAGTGGCCGGTGAGTGTGTATATATATATATATATATATATATATATATATATATATATATATATATATATATATATATATATATATATATATATATATATATATATATATGTGTGTGTATATATATATATATATATATATATATATATATATATATATGTATGTGTGTGTGTATATATATATATATATATATATATATATATGTATGTGTGTGTATATATATATATATATATATATATATGTGTGTGTATATATATATATATATATATATGTGTGTGTGTGTATATATATATATATGTATGTGTGTGTATATATATATATATATATATATATATATATATATATATATATAGTGTATAGCTATATAGTATAGCGCTTACCGGCTTAAAAAACCTGGTGTGCACTTGCCCTTAAGCAATAATTGTGTTTTGACACTGTATTGCTTCAGAGGTCTTGCATTATGAAACTTAAACCTTTTTTTTTTTTTCTTTTAATCCTTTTTCAGGGTCATTGAAGATGATCAGAGGTAAGCATCATTTGTTGTAGGATACGTACTTTCTACGCTGATGGAACTAAAGCTATACTGAGCTGAACACTTTTATGCTCATATTATTAATGTGAGACTTTCACATATTCCTGTTTGTATTCTGGCGACCATTACTAAACTGACAACACCAAGTTGTCATATTGGTTGTCTGCTTTATATTAGTTTTTCAGTACCGATTGTTAGAGAGAAAGAGAGAGGGGGAAAAAACCCTAATAAGATGTATGAAAGAACATGCTGCAATCTTTTGCATATTGCAGGGCTGCCAACAGGAATTTCAGGGCCTTCATCCTCGCTCCATTTCATCTCTTCCTCCACCCGTAGAACATTCCACAGTACCAGCCCCCTCTTGGAAAAGCTCCTCTTCTGCACCACATCCTCACCAATCAAATATTAACAGTTCCCATCTAACACCATATCACATACATAGCCAGCAGCTTTTGTTTTGGCCAAAAAAGTTTTTGGGGCCGCTACAACTACATGATAGACTTTGGGCCGGGCCCTACTCCAGCCTATGAAATACTTCTAAAGATAAGAAAGGGGCTCCTGTAAATCTCCTCGCCCCCTGAAATGAACTGAGCAGTTGATTGGTCATGCGTGCAGCCGCTCAATTGTAAAGTCCAGCTCACACAGCAGAATTTTGGTGCAGACAGGTCCTTTCTCAGCACGGCTAAAACCCACCGTTCTGCAATCCTCATCACTGTCTCCAATAGAGATAATTGGGAGACATGAAAAAAACTGCTGCCATGGATATTGAGCAGAACGTTGGGGTGGATGTATGCTCCGCTGTGGGAACTGCCTATGGGAATTATCCCATATGTTGTGTATAGAGGATAGGTATTAGGTTACTAGAATATCCCCTTTAAGACAGTCAACTGTACCTTATTGCAGGCAAGCAGACAGGCAGCAGTCAGTAGGGTTGAACTCACATGTAAAGCGCCATGGAATAAATGGCGCTATAACAATAAATAATAATAATAACTTACTATTACTTAGTAGTTTGCAGGCAGCAGACAGACTTCCTCCAACTTCACACTGTACAAGCAGGGAGGAGGGCACAAGAAGATTAGTGGGTGGGTGGGCCTGCAGGAGGCTAATAGGTGGTTGGATTACTCTTATTCGCAACTCATCACTTTTGGGCCCTCAACTCCTGTATTTAAAGTGCTGCAAGTACTTGGAGTGCAATGACAGATTAAGACCAGAGGGCGGGCCAGCAGTGTCTTGCGTCACTGATGTCATAGCCAGCCGGCCCTTTCTGCTGCGGCTGTACAATGTAAGTAGCTGCGGCTGAGAGTGACTGAGGCCCCGGTCTTAATAAAGCAAAGTAAAGTAATTATCCCGAGCCCTAGAGTACAACACAGTCTGCCAGGCCATTTATACAGTATCTCGGCTGTGCTGCCTCAGTGCAGGCTGCGCAGCGTGTCTCACCCAGTCTGGGCCTTCCCTCCTTGCATCTGCTCACCAGGCCCCATACACCAGTAATGGCAGTAACGCCCTGATGGCGGCCCTGGCGTGTTGTATATTTTAACCATCAATGTATGTCAATCTTCCTCCGGTTTCTGGAACAGGACATCATGCGGGAGCAGTTACTTAATATAGTTTCTTCCATCGCCACTGTCTGAAGATGTCCTGGATAGATATGGTCAGACACATGGATGTTCGGAACCAGCGGGTTTGGCTGAACAGTTACAAACAGTTCGGGTAACAGAACAGTACCTGGACCCCATTCACTTGAATAGGGGGCCAAATATCCAGTGTTTGCCACGCTGTCATGTGCATGACAGCGCAGCAAACACCGCTTCTGATCGGCAGCGAAATCCTCACCGCCGGTCAGACATCCATGGTTCCCACGTTGTTAAAACAAACTTTTACAGTACTAGCGTGGATCTCGCTGAAGTCACAGCAGTTCAGCCCAGCTGTGATCGCAGCCTCAGTGACCGTAGGTAAGCTCTATGAGGACACCGCCGTTCACTGAGGCTACGCTCGCAGCAGTTCACTCACCAGTGGTTCTTAGCCTGGACGGTCGCATTTTGGCACCGTCCAGGTTGAAAACTGTTTTTCACCCAGACATGGATTACGGGACAGAACGACGGACGGGTGAGGGATATGGTTGTTTTTATTTTTGTTTTATTACAGGAAACAAGGGATTCAGGGAATTAGGCGTTAGGTGCTTTTAACTGTGTTTGTTATTTTTAAATAAAGTAAAAGTATGTTTTGTTTTATTTCTAATAAAGGACTTTATTCTTGCTGTGTCTTTATTTACCATATAACTATAGGAATAGTAATAGATACATGCCATATAGACACCTCTCCATTACTAAGCCGTGGGCTTGAGTTCACCTGACAATACAAAGGTGTCATCAACTCCACAACTATTAACCCCACTTGCCATCGATACAGAGCAAGTGGGAAGAGTCGGGCAAAGCGCCAGAATTGGCGCATCTAATGTGCCTTTTCTGGGCAGCTGCGGGCTGCTATTTTTAGGCAAGGGCCAATATCCATGGCCTCTTAACGGCCTGAGAATATCAGCCCCAGCTGTTTGCTTTAGCAACGCTGGTTGTCAAAAATGGGGGGACCCCACACCGTTTTTTTAAATAATTCCAAAATACGGTGTGGGGACCCCTGTATTCTTGATAACCAGCCTTGTTGAAGCTGAGGGTTGCAGCCCTCAGCTGTGAGTTTTGCCTGGCTGGTTATCAAAAATACAGGGGAACTCACGCCTTTTTTTTTTTTTTTTTTTAAATTTACATCGCAGGAGCCAGCTAATGAATACATCCATCCGCTGACACCAGTGACTGGACGTAACTTTATACCTCCGACGACAGCTGAGCAATTCGCACTGTCTTTTGACAGCTTGGGAACTGTGGCTCTGACCGGCGGGGATGATTTCACCGCTGATCAGAAGCGGTGTTTGCCACGCTGTCATGCACACAGCACCATGACAAACACCCGGTGTTCGGGCAGCCGAACCCGAACAGTAACACGGACGTCCTGATAAAATCTGTGTTCGGTACAGGTGCCGAACTTTACTGTTCTGGTTCGCCCATCTCTAGTCCTGGATCCATGGTGCTTCTATCTCTGCCTCATCTTCTGTGAAACAATATGTGGTCAGGGAACAGTGATAGAAGCAGTGAGTGACATTAGCGCTGCCCCCTGATGACTATTCATTTAACCCCTTTGTAACATCTGATGTACTATCCAGTCAAGGTGTTTTGGGCCCGTATGACCATCGACGGGATAGCACGTCATATGCGATCAGCCGCACTCACGGGGGGAGCGCGGCCGGGTGTCAGCTGTGGTCACGGACCGCTCCCGGGACTTTATCCCCGATACACTGCGATCAAACAAGATCGCAGCATTCCGGTGGCATAGGGAAGCATCGCACAGGGCGGAGGCTCCCTGCGTGCTTCCCTGAGACCCTCAGAACAACGCGATGTGATCACATTCCAAGGGTCTCCTCCTGTCTCCTCCCTGCATGCCCCCGAATCCAAAATGGCTGCAGGGTCCTGCAGGGAGGTGGCTTGTCAGTGCCTGCTAAGAGCAGGCGCCGGCAAGCCTCCTGCACTGCCTGTCAGATCGCTGATGTGACAGTGCTCTGCAAAGTGTCAGATCAGCGATCTGACACTATATAGTGATGTCCCACCCTGGGACAATGTAAAAAAGTAAAAAAAATATATATTACACTGTAAAAATATTTAAAAAATCCTAAATAAAGAAAAAAAATATTGTTCCAATAAATACATTTCTTTATGTAAATAAAAACAATAAAAGTGCACATATTAAGTATTGTTGCGTCCGTAAAGACCCGATCTATAAAACTGTCCCACTAGTTAACCCCTTCAGTGAACACCATAAAAAGAGGCAAAAAAACAATGCTTTATCATACCGCCGAACAAAAAGTGGAATAACACGCAATCAAAAAGACAGATATAAATAAACATGGCACCGATAAAAATGTCATCTTGTCTCGCAAAAAAACGATCAGCCACACAGCGTCATCAGAAAAAAAATAAAAAAAAGTTATAGCCCTCAGAATAAAACATGCAAAATAATAATTTTTATATAAAAGTTTTTATTGTATAAAAGCGCCAAAACATTAAAAAAATATAAATGAGGTATCACTGTAATCTTACTAACCCGAAGAATAAAACTGCTTTATCGATTTTGCCAAACGCAGAACGCTATAAACCCCTCCTCCCCCCCAAAAAAATGAAATTAATGAATTGCTGGTTTTTGTTCATTCTGCCTAACAACAATAGGAAGAAAAAGCGATCAATAAAATGTGATGTGCCCGAAAATGGTACCAATAAAAACGTCAACTTGCTCCGCAAAAAACAAGACCTCACATGACTCTGTGGGCCAAAATATGGAAAAATTCTAGCTCTCAAAATGTGGTGATGCAAAAACTATTTTTTGCAATCAAAGGCGTCTTGTAGTGTGTGACAACTGCCAAACATAAAAACCCGCTATAAATAGTAAATCAACCCCCCCTTTATCACCGCCTTCATTAGTGAAAAATAATAAAATAAAGAAAAATGTATTTCTATTTTCCCGTTAGGGTTGGTGCTAAAGTTAGGCTTAGGGTTGGGCCTAAAGTTAGGCTTAGGGTTGGGGCTAAAGTTAGCGTTGGGGCTAAAGTTGTTGTTGGAGCAAAAGTTAGGGTTAGGGCTACAGTTAGGGTTAGGGCTAAAGTTGGGGTTGGGGCTAGAGTTGGGGTTAGGGTTTGGATTACATTTATGGTTGGGATAGGGGGGTGGCTGGGGTTATGGTTGGGATTAGGGTTAGGGGTGGGTTGGGGTTAGGGGTGTGGTTGGGGTTAGGGGTGTGTTGGGGTTAGGGTTGGAGATAGAATTGGGGGGTTACCACTGTTTAGGCACATCAGGGGCTCTGCCAACGCAACATGATGTCCGATCTCAATTCCGTCCAATTCTGCGTTGGAAAACTAAAACTGTGCTCCTTCTCTGCCGTGCGCCCAAACAAATTCTGTTACCCTTGGAAAAATTAAAAAAAAATTGGGGGGCTAAATAATCATTTTTGTGGGGAAAAAAATATATTTTTTTTATTTTCACAGCTCTGCGTTATAAGCTTTAGTGAAACACTTGGGGGTTCAAAGTTCTCACAACACATCTAGATAAGTTCCTTTGGGGGTCTACTTTCCAAAATGATGTCACATGTGGGGGGTTTCCACTGTTTAGGCACATCAGGGGCTCTCCAAGCGCGACATGGCATCCGATCTCAATTCCAGCCAATTTTGCATTGATAAGTCAAATTGTGCTCCTTCCCTTCCAAGCTCTGCCATGCGCCCAAACAGTGGTTTACCCCCACATATTGTATCGCCATACTCAGGACAAATTGTACAACAACTTTTGGGGTCCAATTTCTCCTATTGCCCTTGGTAAAATAAAACAAATTGGATCTGAATTAATTTTTTTGTGAAAAAAAGTTAAATGTTTTTTTTTTTGTTTGTGGTTTTTATTTAAACATTCCAAAAATTCCTGTGAAGCACCTGTGGAGTTAATAAACTTCTTAAATGTGGTTTTGAGCACCTTGAGGGGTGCAGTTTTTAGAATGGTGTCACTTTTTGGTATTTTCTATCATATAGACCCCTTAAAGTGACTTCAAATGTGATGTGGTCCTTTAAAAAAAAATAAAAAATGGTGGTGTAAAAATGAGAAATTGCTGGTCAACTTTTAACCCTTAGAACTTCCTAACAAAAAAAAAAATTGGGGTTCCAAAATTTTGCTGTTGTAAGGCTAGTTTCACATTTGCGTTTAAATCCGCAGCGTTTAAAACGCATCCGCAAGTGGTGGAAAAAACGCATATAAACGCGTACAAACGCGGCGGGTTTTTTTACGCATGCGTTGACGCATGCTGTTAAAAAACACGCGTTTGTACGCGTTTACATGCGTTTTTTCCTGCGTTTCGTTTGCGTTTATGGTGCGCATGATGAGAAATTTCACAAGAGAAAAATCAAGCCGGTAATTCAGCGCGGTGTACAGTAAAATCACACTGACAGGTTAGAATAGAGTAGATATATATACACATAGAATAGGTATATATACACATATATATATGTATGTATATATACATATATATATGTCAGTGAGACACCTATATATGTATATTTATATTTAATGCAGCTATAGCATAAAAGCCGCTAATTCAATTACCGGCTTCTGCTATCTCCTTCACAAACCCGACAGGATATGAGACATGGTTTACATACAGTAAACCATCTCATATCCCTTCTGTTATTACATATTCCTCTTCAGTAATGTAAGAAGTGTCTGTGTGTCAAATTTGGGGGCTCTAGCTATTAAATTAAAGGGTTAAATGGCGGAAAAAATTGGCGTGGGCTCCCGCGCAATTTTCTCCGCCAGAGTGGTAAAGCCAGTGACTGGGGGCAGATATTAATAGCCTAGAGAGGGTCCATGGTTATTGGCCCCCCTGGCTACAAACATCTGCCCCCAGCCACCCCAGAAAAGGCACATCTTGAAGATGCGCCTATTCTGGCACTTGGCCACTCTCTTCCCACTCCCGTGTAGTGGTGGGATATGGGGTAATGAAGGGTTAATGTCACCTTGCTATTGGAAGGTGACATTAAGCCAAATTAATAATGGAGAGGCGTCAATTATGACACCTATCCATTATTAATCCAATAGTACAAAATGGTTAAGAAAACACACACACATTATTACAAAGTCCTTTAATGAAATAAAGACACAGGTTGTTGTAATATTTTATTATACTGGTAATCCACCTGAAGACCCTCGTTCTGTAACAAAGGAAAAATAAAAAAACAACAATATCTCATACCTTCCCTCGCTCAGGTCAAGCCCCACGAAGTAAATCCATCTGAAGGGGTTAAATCATTTTACAGCCAGGAGCTCTGCTAAAGCCGTGCTCGTGCCTGTATAACCCCCAAGAATGAATGGATTGGAGGGGAGTGACCTGTAGTTACCTTGAGTCGCGGTGAGGCGCCCTCTGCTGGATGTCCTCATATGAACTCGAGCCTGGTAAAAGTTCCTACGCTCGAGTTCATATGAAGACATCCAGTAGAGGGCGCATCACCGCGACTCAAGGTAACTACAGGTCATTCCCCTCCAATCCATTCCCTGGGTTTTTACAGGCAGGGGCGGCTGCATTAACAGGCTTCTGCTTGTAAAACTAGTTAACCCTTTCAGATGGATTTACAACGTGGGACAGAACGACGGAAGGTAAGGAATATTGTTTGTTTTTTTAAACTTTGTTTCAGGTGACAAGGGGTCTTCAGGTGGATTAAGAGTCTAATAAAATATTACAACAACATGTGTCTTTACTTCATTAAAATACTTTGAAATAATGTGTGTGTGTGTTTTATTAACCATTTCGTACGATTGGATTAATAATGGATAGGTGTCGTAATTGACGCCTCTCCATTATTAATCTGGCTTAATGTCACCTTCCAATAGCAAGGTGACATTAACCCTTCATTACCCCATATTTCACCGCTACACGGGAGTGGGAAGAGAGTGGCCAAGTGCCAGAATAGGCGCATCCTCAAGATGTGCCTTTTCTGGGGTGGCTGGGGGCAGAGGTTTGTAGCCAGGGGGGGGGGGGGCAATAACCATGGACCCTCTCTAGGCTATTAATATCTGCCCCCAGTCACTGGCTTTACCACTCTGGCGGAGAAAATTGCGTGGGAACCCACGCCAATTTTTTCCGCCATTTAACCCTTTAATTTAATAGCTAGAGCCCCCAAATTTGACACACAGACACTTCTTACATTACTGAAGAGGAATATGTAATAACAGAAGGGATATGAGATGGTTTACTTCAGATCCAATTTGTTTTATTTTACCAAGGGTAACAGGAGAAATTGGAAACAAAAGTTGTACAATTTGTCCTGAGTACGCTGATACCCCACATGTTGGGGTAAACCATTGATTGGGCACATGGCAGAGCTCGGAAGGGAAGGAGCGCCATTTGACTTTTCAATGCAAGATTTGCTGGAATTGAGATCGGAACCCATGGCTCGATTGGAGAGCCCCTGACGTGCCTAAACAGTGGAAACCCCCACAAGTGACACCATTTTGGAAAGTAGACCCTCTAAGGAACTAATCTAGATGTGTGGTGAGCACTTTGAACCTCCAAGTGCTTCACAGAAGTTTATAATGTAGAGCCGTAAAAAAAATGTCATATTAATTTTCACAAAAAATGATCTTTTTGCCCCAAATTTTTTATTTTCCCAAGGGTAACAGGATAAATTGGACCCCAAAAGTTGTTGTGCAATTTGTCCTGAGTACACTGATACTTCATATATGGGGATAAACCACTGTTTGAGCACATGGCAGAGCTCGGAAGGGAAGGAGCGCCGTTTGACTTTTCAATGCAAAATTGGCTGGAATTGAGATCGGAACCCATGTCGTCTTTGGAGAGCCCCTGACATGTCTAAACAGTGGAAACCCCCCACAATGGACCCCATTTTGGAAAGAAGACCCCCTAAGGAACTTATCTAGATGTGTGGTGAGCACTTTTAACCCCCAATTGTTTCACTAAAGTTTAGAATGCAGCGCTGTGAAAATTAAAAAAATCATTTTTTCTTTCCACAAAATGATGTTTCAGCCCGCAATTTTTTTTTTCCCAAGGGTAACAGGAGAAATTGGACCACAAAAGTTATTGTCCAATTTGTCCTGAGTACGCTGATATCCCATACTTCGGGGGGGAACCACTGTTTGGGCGCACGGCAGAGCTCGGAAGGGAAGGAGCGCCGTTTGAAATGCAGACTTAGATGGATTGGTCTGCAGGTGTCATGTTGCATTTGCAGAGCCCCTGATGTACCTAAACAGTAGAAACCCCCCACAAGTGACCCCATATTGGAAACTAGACCCCCCCAAGGAACTTATCTAGATGTGTTGTGAGAACTTTGAACCAACAAGTGTTTCACTACAGTTTATAACGCAGAGCCGTGAAAATAAAAAATCTTTTTTTTCCACGAAAATGATATTTTAGCCCCCACGTCTTTATTTTCTCAAGGGTAACAGGACAAATTGGACCCCAAAAGTTGTTGTCCAACTTGTCCTGAGAACGCTGATACCCCATATGTTGGGGGGGACCACTGTTTGGGCGCACAGGAGAACTCGGAAGGGAAGGAGCACTGTTTTAGTTTTTCAAAGCAGAATTGGCTGGAATTGAGATCGGACGCCATGTCGCGTTTGGAGAGCCCCTGATGTGCCTAATCAGTGGAAACCCCCAATTCTAACTGAAATCCTAACCCCAACCTTAACCCCAGCCCTAACCCTAGCCCTAACCCCAACCCTAACCCTAGCCCTAACCGTAGCCCTAACCCTAATGGGAAAATGGAAATACATAAATTTTTTAACATTTTATTATTTTTCCCTAACTAAGGGGGTGATGAAGGGGGGTTTGATGTACTTTTATAGTGTTTTTTTGGCGGATTTTTATGGTTGGCAGCCATCACACACTAAAAGACGCTTTTTATTACAAAAAATAGTTTTTGCATCACCACATTTTGAGAGCTATAATTTATCCATATTTTGGCCCACAGAGTCATGTGAGATCTTGTTTTTTGCGGGACGAGATGACGTTTTTATTGGTACCATTTTCAGGCACATGACATTTTTTGATCGCTTTTTATTCCGATTTTTGGGAGGCGGAGTGAACAAAAACCAGCAATTCCTGAAATTCTTTTAGGGGGGGCGTTTATACCGTTCCACGTGTGGTAAAATTGATAAAGCAGCTTTATTCTTCAGGTCAGTCTAATTACAACGATACCTCATTTATGTAATTTTTTTATGTTTTGGTGCTTTTACACAATAAAAACTATTTTATATAAAAAAATAATTGTTTTTGCATCGCTTTATTCTGAGAGCTATAACTTTTTTATTTTTCTGTTGATGATGCTGTATGGCGGCTTTTTTTTTGCGGGACAAGATGACGTTTTCAACGGTACCATGGTTATTTATATCCGTCTTTTTGATCGCGTGTTATTCCACTTTTTGTTCGCCTGTATGATAATAAAGCGTTGTTTTTTGCCTTGTTTTTTATTTTTTTATTTTTGCGGTGTTCACTGAAGGGGTTAACTAGTGGGATAGTTTTATAGAGCGGGTCGTTACGGACGCGGCGATACCAAATATGTGTACTTTTATTGTTGTTTTTTTTATTTACATAAATAAATGGATTTATTGGGAAATGTTTTTTTTTTCTTTATTTGGGGATTATTTTATTTTTATACATTGTATTTTATTTTTTTTTTTATTTTTTTTTTAACTTTTTACCATTGTCCCAGGGTGGGACATCACTGTTTTAGATCAGATCGTTGATCTGACAGTGTGCATAGCACTCTGTCAGATGAACGATCTGACAGGCACGTTCCACAGGCTTGCCGGCGCCTGCTATTAGGAACTCTCAGCAGGCGCCGGCAAGCCAGGTCATTTAATGACCCGAAAGGAGTTCCGCGGCCATCTTGGAGCCGGGGACTCCTTCCCGGTCACCGGAGCAGCGCGATCTCATCGTGTTGCTCCGGTGGGAGAGCGCAGGGAGCCCCCGTCCCTGCGCGATCCACCTCTATGCCGCTGTCACTATTGACAGCGGCATCAGAGGGGTTAAATGCCCGCGATCGGCGATAGCGCCGATCGTGGGCATTGCTGCGGGGTGTCAGCTGTCATATACAGCTGACACCCGCACCCGATCACCACGGCGCTCAGCGCGAGACCGCGGTGATCGAGCCGCCGTACTAGTACTGCGGCTGGCACAAATGCAGTGCCGGCAGCGCCGTACTAGTACGGCGGATGGCGCAAAGGGGTTAAAAACGCATGCGTTTACATTGACAGCAATGCGTTTTTTTGTCGCAATCCTTGCACGATCGAACGCATGCGTTTCCTGGCGGCAAATAGACGCCTCTAGAAATTACTACATGTTGCATTTCCGCGCCAAGCCGCAAACGACGAGACGACGCATGCGTCGTCAAACGCGGCAAAACGCGAACAAAAAAAAGCATGCGTTTTCAATCTTAAATATAGGAGAAAAACACTTGTAAAAGAACAACCCAATATTAAACCAATCTATGTATAAAATATAAATATGATGTTATTATTTCACCAGGGTGTCTTTTAAAAAAGAGAAAGAAGTGGAAACCACTTAAACCATGAACCGAACCCAATCACCAAAGTAGGATATACCAAGAAGACCAAATTGGATCAATTACCGTATATTCCTTTATTAAGCAGTGATACAATATATATAAAAAGAAAAGAAAATAAATATTTAATATTAAAATAAAAAAAATTGCAATATATCATACAAAAAAATGTGCAGCACCGACGGCATATAACAATAAATATGCGGAAACCCACATTCCCCTTAAAAAATTACATATATGTTAGTGCAAGGTAAATGCTCTTATATAGGATTATACTGATTCCTGAGAATGAAGTGAAACAAGAAAAAAGATATGTTGTAAAAATAAATTTTTAAAATAAAAACTCCAATAGTATTGTGTAATATGTGCCAAAATTGCTAAAGTGCTAAAAAAGAGGAAATTATTAATAAATGGCAGGGTGTAATTATAGCCCTGCACAGTGATAAAAAAATCACAAAGTGCTAATTTGTATTACCTTGGGGTACCGTGCCGACCAGCGTACACACTCACGCCCGACGCGCGTTTCGGAATTAGATTCCTTCGTCAGGGTCATTATACTGACACATGGCATGCACATTATAAAGACACATGGCATGCACATTATAAAGACACATGGCAAGCACATTATAAAGACACATGGCAAGCACATTATAAAGACACACGGCATGCACATTATACTGACACACGGCATGCACATTATAAAGACACATGGCATGCACATTATAAAGACACATGGCATGCACATTATAAAGACACATGGCATGCACATTATAAAGACACATGACATGCACATTATAAAGACACATGGCATGCACATTATACTGACACATGGCATGCACATTATACTGACACATGGCATGCACGTTATACTGACACATGGTATGCACATTATACTGACACATGGCATGCACATTATAAAGACACATGGCATGCACATTATACTGACACATGGCATGCACATTATAAAGACACATGGCATGCACATTATACAGTGTAAGGATTGTACGCACTCAGAATCATAGGAGGAAACAGGAGGCACATTCTCTTCAACGTCCATGTGGGTTTATTTGCTTCATAAACCATCAAGTCAGCAACAAAAAGGTAAACAGTCTTTACATCAGGCCAACACTGTATCAGTGTCCATAGCAGAGCTCTGCTCTCTCAGGCCTGTAGGCACACAGGCTGTGCAATGTCCAGCACACAGGCTCTATCTGGAGCCACGGACACAGAAAGGCTTCTCCCTCTCAAGACAGACCACTCTGTAATGTCCAGCCTGGACACATGGAAGTCTGTCCACACTGGCAGACTCCCAAACACTTACTCACATGTGCCAAACACACCTCCATTACATGGTTGTAACCACACCCAGGTACCTATCACATGGTTAGTCAGGTGATCATGACATCACCGCAGTACCTCAAACACACAACCATCTTAGGTGTATGTAGGTGACTGGACCCATCCATCTCTCCAAGTCACCTGGAAGCCTTCCCAATGTTAAACAAATCTCTCAGCAGTAGATCTGCTGAGCAAAACACGCTCATGCTTCCATCACAGGGCCACCCACCTCTGCGATACATACCGCCCATTAATCACATGACCAATCGCCATACCACATATTTCCAACCCCCCCCCCCCCCGCTTAAAGCCATGGGGCTTGGCACTTTCTATTACCCGACCAAAGACCCTTCTCGGTCGTCCCTGACAGTCGAACCATCTATCTAAGTCAGGCCCTGCTACTGAACCCTTTCGTAGGCATTCGTCATCCATTTCCGTCACGTCCTTTGATAAAGATGACCCCTTGTCAGACCACCCGCATCCCGGCAGTCAGTACGGTGTCGCGATTCCCTTGTACCCATACCTCTTTGTCATCACGTCCGCTACAGGGTCTCTCGCCTATGTCACTCAGCCCTGAGCTAACTGAGGCATCGCTACTTTTACCTCTTCCGATAGGCCACCTTCTGTTATGTGTCTGCTGGCCACTTCTCCCATGTTTTTTTTTTTTTTTCCAGAGAGCAGTCCTTCCATCTGTCCCCATGTCATCTATTAGCTCAAGCTTGAGGTTTTCCAGTCTTAAGCGAACCTCTTTGCCTCTCTATCCTGCGAGAAGAGGGTGGCGGCAATCTGTTTGCCATTTCCCGCAGCTCTACATTGATCTGCTCCCTGAAGGCAATGCCTCTCACGTCTTAGCTGCTCGACTTCTTTTAAGTACGCCACACGATACCCCAGGAGCATCCGGACATTCCCAAGACTCTCCATGGATCCGACAACAAGGAATGGAACTATCCCAACTTCACCCACGACCTGGGCCTTGTCATCAGCCGAAATCCGCAGTCTCTTAACACCGTATCTATTTACAGTCTCCTGCATCACTCTCCCAAGCCTTCCGATGACTTTCCCCACCAAATTTCTGGGTACCAGAATGATGTCTTCCGCCAAGCCGAGACGATTTTGAGCTTCTTGCGCTAGCTCCAGACATCGAGCGGCTTCCATATTCTTCAGTATGATCATCTGTTTTGTGCGGAGGCATTGTAGATGCATTCAGTGGAGGGAGCTGCTGTGGGTCCCTAGCAGCCACAGACAAGGTCTGTCATCTTCTTAGACTCTCCCCAGTGCTGGCTTGTTATTCCCCATAGACCTGGACCTGCCCACCTCCTTCTATTGATCCAAGCTCTGCCCCCTCCCATCACATCCTGCACATGGGTGAATCCTCTGCTACAGCTGGCGCCAAAGAGGAGGAGCAGCAGATGTAAATAAAGGGCCGTACCACGCTGGTTTGTGTCAGGTAAACCTTGCGATGAGTGGCTGCATGCATGCACTTTCTGCACAAAAGATAAAGTTTAATCATTTAAACAAAACAAAACAAAAGCTAACTATTGCTTAAGGCGAGAGCATTAATGATGCGGCCCCTCTGGGTGACACTGATGCAGCTATGTTAGAATCACGTTCATACAGGACAACAGAAGGTCTTGTGCAGATGCAGCAAATCAGTCAGACTTCACAGACACATAGTGAAACACAGCCTAGAGCATGTTGTTTTTTTGTTTTGTTTTTTTTTTTGCTCCGTTTTGTACCATACACTGTAGTACATTCATGCTGCCTGCATTGGGCACCAGGTTTGTTATTGCATTGTAACTGTAAACTGCTGTGGTGTTTTAGAGAAATCATGCCATGAAAAGCTGGCTGGGGACTGTGCCTCTAGGATGGTTAGTCCTACGCAGCTTCGCCCCACCATGCTTCCCTAGGCTAGCATCGGTCTCTTCTTGTGTGTATGGGTACAGTGAGATCTCACTTTAAAGAAGCTCTCAAATGAAAGCTTTTATCCTCTTAAAGTGATTGACCACTACTAGGGCAGCCCCCTTCTTAAACTAAATGTTTGGCCCTGATAAAATAAAAAAAACCTATACTCTCCTCCTGTGCTGGCGCCATTCCCGTGGTCTTGGCACTCACTCTCTCCGGAACTCGGATGTGGTGTGGTGACATGTGGCTCTGGCTCCCAATCAGCACTCGTGTCACTGTCCCTACCTACGTACGGATTGATTGTGCAATTATAATACCACTGAAAGTAATGTAAATGTGTGTGGAGTCCCCCTCCATGTCAGATGTCCTTTTCATACTTCTTTACGGTCTTTATTTTAGCTGCATATTTGAACCTGAAGGCAATGCCTGTAGTCTAACAGATAGCACTGCTGAAGAACATGTTCTGGCTCTAGTGGAACATGCTGCAGATGAAGCAAGGGACAAGGTCAACCGATATTATCCTAATTGCAAGGTATAGTCTTTAATTCCTATTGGAAACTAAATTTGACTGTATGAGGAGTAGTTTGTTACATTTTATTCTGATACTTTTTTTTTGTTAGATTGGTTACCTTAAGAAGAACATGGATACCAACTTGATTTACACGGTGGTAAACTCTGATCCAGATGCAGAGGGTAAGTACTCTTGTTTGAGGCAGTTACAGGCCACAAGCCTACTGATTAGCTATAACAGAACATGAGCTGACATTTCTTGCTGCAAGCTGTATTCACTATTTCTGTAGTCTGGGGCTACTTGGCACAGTGTAGATGCAGATGTTTATTATCCTGAGATAATACTGGGTATACAATTCAAGGGGTTGTCCTTTACTTGGCTGTATTATGCCGCTGACATCTGTCTCTAACATCTACGGCTGGTGGCGCATTCCAGCAGTGGCTGTTAACCAGGTAAATCTCAGCATTTAAAAAAAAAAAATGTGTGACCGTTCCCATAGGCTCCCTGTGACACATTTGCACGGTCCCAATGGGTTACTATTACAGGCGGAGGTCTGCTAAAGAAGCCAGTCTTTGTCATCTTGATACTCCTATGAGGCTCAGCTGTACGCTAAGATTTTCACTTTGTACTGCATACCTGTTATGGCAGTATATAGTATAAGTGGTCAAACAATCACAGGTAGAAGTTCCATAAGGTGACTAAAAATAATGTAAGTAGAAAAATGTTTTCTAAATGTGTAGAACTTTTTCTTTTAAAATTATAAAAGTTCAAATTACCCCTTTTTTTTCCCTAATTAAAAAGAAAGATATTTGGCATCGCTATGTTGGTAAAAGTCCTATCCATTAAAATAAGAAATTAATTAACCCGTTCGGTAATCACCATAACACAAAAAATCAAAACAAGAAAATTGCGTTTTTTTGGGTCACCTACCTTTAAAAATGAAAAAAAAATTAAGCAATTAAATCAATCAATGAAAGCAGTGTATGTACACAAATTTGGTATCAGTAAAAACATTAGATCACAGCACGATAAAAATTAAGGCTTTATTCAACAGAAAAATGGATATGTTACTGGTTTTGGAAAATTACAAAATCTTCTTTTACAATATTCAGAATAAAAAAATAAATTCCACCACTTAGAGAAAAAAAATCTATGCAAGTTTGGAATAGCCATAATCATACTGCCCTGGACAATTCTGTTTCATGGTCATTTTTACGGCACAGTGAAAGCTGTAAAGACAAAATCCAAACATTGTTAGTGGAATTGCAGTTTTTCATAATTTAAAGTGAACCTGTAATCAGAACTTTGCTAAATAACCTACACAGTGGGTCAGGTCGGCGCCGTTGTACTGATTAAGATGATACCCCCTCCTTCAACAACTTAGCATCTCCAAGCAGCTGGCTCAGAGTCACCATATTAATACTGAGGACAGAGGAGACCCCTGATCCGCATAGCACAGGAAGGACCAGAACTGACAAGCTCAAGTGATCCCACAACCCAAGCCTCCCATAGTAGCTAGGATTACAGGTGGCCTGATTTTTGCTGGCTTTCAGTACATTATATGTTAAAATGAATGATGCCATTCAAAAGTACAACTTGTCCCAAGGAAAACAAGCCCTCATATATGCTGACAGAATAATAATGTTATGCCTCTTGAAAGAAGGCGAGGAGAAAAGTGCAAAAACAAAACACTGTGTACCAAAAAACCACGGCAATATAAACAGACATGAGAACCATGGCTAGATCATGGATGTTAAAAAACAGAGGCAGGGTTCTCATCACATCTGGTCCTATGTTGATTGAAATTATTGGCAATTATCACACACTCAATAAAGGAGTGGTTCTGCAGGTGGGGACCACAGACCACATCTCCGTACCAATGCTTTCTGGCTGATGTTTTGGTCACTTTTGAATGTTGGTTGTGCTTTCACACTCGTAGCATGAGATGGACTCTACAACCCACATAAGTGGCTCAGGTAGTGCAGCTCATCCAGAATGGCGCCTCAATGCGAACTGTGGCAAGAAGTTTGCTGTGTCTGTCAGCGTAGTGTCCAGAGGCTGGAGGCGCTACCAGGAGACAGGCCAGTACACCAGGAGACGGAGGGGGGGCCATAGGAGGGCAACAACCCAGTAGAAGGACCTCTACCTCAGCCTTTGTGCAAGGAGGAGCACTGCCAGAGCCCTGCAAAATGACCTCCAGCAGGGCACAAATGTGCATGTGTATGCACAAACGGTTAGAAATCGACTCCATGAGGATGATCTGAGTGCCCGACATCCACAGATCGGGGTTGTGCTCCCAGCCCAACACCGTGCAGGACACTTGGCATTTGCCACAGAACACCATGATTGGCAAATTCGCCACTGGCGCCCTGTGCTCTTCACAGATGAAAGCAGGTTCACACTGAGCACATGTGACAGATGTGACAGAGTCTGGAGATGCCGTGGAGAACGATCTGCTGCCTGCAACATTCTTCAGCATGACTGGTTTGGCAGTGGGTCAGTAATGGTGTGGGGTGGCATTTCTTTTGAGGGCCATACAGCCCTCCATGTGCTCGCCAGAGGTAGCCTGACTGCCATTAGGTACTGAGATGAAATCCTCAGACCCCTTGTGAGACCATATGCTGGTGCGATTGGCCCTTGGTTCCTCCTAATGCAGAACAATGCCTGACCTCATGTAGCTGGACTGTCAGCAGTTCCTGCAAGATGAAGGCATTGAAGCTATGGACTCGCCTGCCCGTTCCTCAGACCTTAATAAATTTGATTTACATTGATGATTTTTGTGTGATTATGTTGTCAGCACATTCATCTTTGTACAGAACAAAGTATTAAATGAGAATATTTCATTCTTTGAGATCTAGGATGTGTTATTTGAGTGTTCCCTTTACACACACACACACACACACACACACACACACACACACACACACACACACACACACACACACACACACACACACACACACATATATATACATATATACACACACACACACACACACACACTATGGCGGTGTCAGCACACACGTCCATTCCCATTTTGTGAGGGGGAGGGGGGTGTATGGATTTCAGCCCGGACTGAGCTAGTGAATGTGAGGGACAGGCCATATGTCAACATAGCCAGAATGAAGCTTGACAGCTGACATGGCCGTGTCCATTCTGGGGACTTTATGCAGTAGTACAAGCAATATGGCATTATAATGCACTGGCAGCCAACACTGATTATGTTTCCATGAGAAAGATATTGTGCATGCGGTTTATACACAGATAATGGCAATACACGTGCAGCGTCAATGGGACACTTTATTTCATTTTCTCAAACCTTTGTTCCTATCTGTTATGGTAATTTTCTGGAATGATGACCAATTTCGTTATGTTTGTATTATTTTTGTAGAGGAAGAGACCCATTTAGTGGATTTAAGTTCTCTATCAAGCAAACTATTGCCTACCTTTACTACACTAGGATTTAAGGATGATCGCAGACATAAAGGTAAAGTGGCCTGTTTTTATCAATTATCTAAAATGTTTGTAACTAAGATCCTTGAGTAGAGCAATATTTAGTGATGAGCTAGATGGAGTCTATAGAAAATAAGCTGTGAAGAGCATTTTATAGAGCTATCGTCTGTGCTAGAGATGAGCGAATATTGCAATATTCGGTTTGGCTCACGGCCACCGAATTTGCAATATTCGCAAATTTAATCGCCGAATATAGCCGAACATACACGGCACAAAATCCAGTGTGACAGCGTGGGAAACATCGGCATAGCGCTTCTGATCGGTGGCGATGAAATCATTCCCGCCGATCAAAGAGCCACGGTTCCCATGCTGTCAGAAGACAGCGTGAGTTCTCATCTGTGATCGAAGGTTTAAAGTTTACCTCTGGTCATTGGTGTCAGCTGATGGGACTACGGCTTCCATCAGCTGACACCTGCTGCCGCTAATAACAGCGAGAGCAGGAGCGGCAGATGGGAGTTTTCATACCCATCAGCCGCTCCTGCACTAAAAATAAATGAAGAATAAAAAAAAAACCTGCATGGGTTCCCCTGTATTTTTGATAACCAGCCAGGCAAAACTCACAGCTGGGGGCTGCAGCCCTCAGCTGTCCGCTTCAGCAAGTCTGGTTATTAAGAAGAGAGGGGTCCCCACACCTTATTTTTAATTATTTAAATAAATTCTTACAAAAAAAAAATTGCAGCCTGCAGCTGCCCAAAAAAGGCGCATCTATTAGATGCACCACTTCTGGCGCTTTGCCCGGCTCTTCCCACTTGCTTTGTTGAGTTGGCAAGTGGGGTTCATATTTGTGTGGTTGATGTCACCTTAGTATTGTTAAGTGACATCAAGCCCACGGGTTAGTAATGGAGAAGCGTCTATAAGACACCTATCAATTACTAATCGTATAGTTGTATGGTAAATAAAGGCACATCAAGATTAAAGTCTTTTATTAGGATTGAGACTAAACACAGTTTTCAATTTTATTTAAAAATAACAAACCGATTTAGGGTAAGTTCACACAGGGCGTTTTTGCTGCTTTTTTTTCTACAGCGAAACCTGATCATCTTGGCAGGAAAGAAGCGAGCGCAGCATCATTGTCTGGCGTTGACGTTATCGAGGTTACCTCCGGTCACTGGTGTCAGCTGATGGGACTGCAGCTCCCATCAGCTGACACTTGACGCCGCTAATGAGAGTGAGAGCAGAAGTGGCAGATGGGAGTATTCATCAGCCGCTAATGCACTGTAAATAAATGATTAAAACAAAAACAAAACTGCGTGGGTTCCCCTGTATTTTTGATAACCAGCCAGGCAAAATTCAACCCTCAGCTGTCAGCTTCAGCAAGGCTGGTTATCAAGAATAGAGTGGTCTCCACTCCATATTTTTTAATAATTTTAAATAAATAATTAAAAAAAAAACAAAAAAACTCTCACAAGGTCCCCCCTGTTTTTGAAAACCAGCCTTGCTAAAGGCTGTGGGCTGGTATTCTCAGGCTGGAAAGGGGCCATGGATATTGCCCCCCCCCCCCAGCCTAAAAATAACAGACCTCTGCCACCCAGAAAAGGCACAGTGGGGTGATAGTTGGGGGGCTTGATGTCACCTTTGTTTCATCAGGTGACATCAAGCCCCGAGCTTAGTAATGGAGAGGCGTCAATAAAACAACCCCATTACTAACCCCATTGTCACATTGTATGAAAACAGATACCCAGAAAAAGGTCCTTTAATTGAAAGAAAGACACAGACTCCTTTCATAATCTTAATTAAAGGATACTTACAACCTTGCCGATTCCCCCAATGCCCCTCTCATCTGCAAAAGGGGTAAAAAAAAAACCAAACAAACAACAATATTCCTCACCTTTCCACAGAGATGCTTTTAATCGTTTTGTCCCACGACGGGTCTAGCTCTACTACATCTAGATGGCAGGCTGCATGGTTGCATGATGCGACCATGCAGCCTGTCATCCAGTAATTGTATTTGTCACAGACATCTGTATATCTACCTATTCTATTTGTATTTACTGTACGTAATCTCTTCTATCCTGTCAGCTCCTGCTGTGATTTATATCTCTTCTATTCTAACCTGTCACGCTATGATTTTACTGAACGCCGCACATGAGTTGTCAGCTTTTATTCTATCTTTTACCGGATATTAACGACTTTTCCAATTTTAAGAAAAATGCTCGTGTTACCGATCACGAATCCGAGTGTACCATATTCGAGCCAAATTTATGTTTGGTTATTTTTTTCCAAACCTATTCGCTCATCTCTAATCTGTATGTCTAGTAAACCGTAACCGCCTTCATTGGAAGCTTTGCTTTTGTTTTGTTTTTTATAGCGTGCGTATATATGATTACATTACCCTTATTTTTGTGTTTGAATGAAAAACAAAAGTACATTTCAGTCATTTACTGTAATTCAACATAAAAGCACAGATGTGACATTTTCAGTCCATAGTTAGAGACAAAAAAAGTCCTCAAACAACTATTAGGCCTATATTATCAAGGCAACACTTCATTAGAATTGGCTCCAAAAAGACATATTCTTTACACACCATATTCACATGTTTAGGTGCAAAAGAAAAAATCTTAAAGATTTATTTTTAAACTGTTAATTTTTATTTATTAAATACAAAACAATTAAAAAATGTTCAGAAATTAGCTGGAATAATGGAGGTAACTCAAAAAAAGGGGTTCACAGTAAGCACTGATTTGACAAATTAAGTACAGCAATAGCAGCAAAAGAACAAATAATTTTAAAATATAATAAAGTGCGTTGTGCAAAAAACGATGTAAATCTACTAAATAGTTATAAAGTGCCTTTCACAAAGAGACCTATCCAATATTTCAACTTACCACCAGAGGGTAGTATTGTGTATACAAAGTCCAAATATTGCTGTTTAACTGCCAACTTATTGATCTGTGCCATGAACTATACGAGTCACACTAACATAAATCCTTATTGTAAGTCCTGTTAAACATCAAGCAATCAGACTACCAATTAGTTCAAAGCTGCATAGTCACTCAAAAGTTATGCACAGAACGGTATCTACCGATAGCCTAAATCCTACTGTGAGGGCTTGAAGGAACATATTCACTAAGGAAAAATTAGGTGCATATGATGACAAGTACAGACGGTAGCACTAAATCCATTGTTGCCTGAATGTTTTTCGGTGCTCGTTTAGTGTGCCACTGTTACAGCCTTTTGCCTCCCACCCCGACGCGCGCGTTTCGCCGCCCTGCTTCTTCGGGGGGCGTCCATAGTGTAGAAGGAAAAATGTGGAGAATCTATTTATTTTGTCTACACGTTTCGAAGCACCATACTTCTTCCATAATGAGTTTTCTCCTGAGGAATGAGTATGTTACTTCAAAAATCACAGACAAAATAAAAATCACAGAATCTTTTAATGTGAATGTTAATTGCCTTAATTCACCAGCAGCACGGATTCTCTATTTTTTTCTTTCGACGCTATCTAACGTGGTCAGTGGACATTCTGCTGCTGGGATTACATATTCTCTAATGCGTGATCACAACTTAATCAGGTTAGTTTAACCTTTTATTCAGTGAATTGATTGTAAAAAGGATAAAATCCTATTGGCTTCTAATTGCTTCCTTAGCATATCATTTTCAGTCTATGGAAGACTGTTGTAGTAACAGACAGACATAAAACTAAAAGAATTTAGATCCAATCTTCAAAGTGCTGAATACCTGAAACTGGTCTCCACTCTGCAGAACACCCATCTAAAGAAGTGTCCTTTTCCAGAAATATGCCTGTTGGATATCTCCCATGACAGGTGGAATAGCCAATGATTTTAGGGTGTTTGTGTCCTTTAAAGAGAAGCCGTCGGCTGGAGTTTGTAGAGTCATGGCTGTAATCGCGCTGTAACAAACATTACATTGTTATCTTTGGTGAAGAAATCCGCTGTCTTTCTTCTGTAATAAGCATTTGAAGTTCTCAGCTAATTAGATTTCAGTGCACAGGGGCTGGACTGTGCTCTGGGGTCTTCTCCTCCCTGTTTGTGATTCCCTGGCCCCTCCACCTGCCTCCGGTCTTTAAATGACAGGTCCCTGCTGAGATTTCAGACGATGGAGCATATTAAACGTCCATATGCAAAATTGTTAGTATGCAGACCTCGCAAGGGCTAATGCAAGTCAATGTGTTAACTCACACGAACATTCTAACACACGGACTAATGGTTTGCCTGCAGAATATCTCCCCATGTGTTACTAAGTCAGTGGATTCACAAAGATCTGATTATATTCAGGCTACCATCCATTTATCATGCATTTTTAGAGAATCCATTATATTTATTAAGAGAGCAAACTGTATTTGACCTTTATTTAAATTGTTCATATACAAATCTGACATACGGATGGCACATGGATGTAAGAAACGGACATCCTGATGCAATACGCAAACGCAATACACCTATATAGAAGAAAATGCATATACAAAAATGTCAGTTTTCTTGACCAAAAAAAACAGCTCATTTTGAATACGCTTTGCGTGAACCCTTCCTTGGGTGAATGACACACACAAAAAGATTCTGCCACTTACCCAAGAGCCCAGTGCACCTGTATAACTAGAATACACTGAAAACAATACACTCGCTCTTTTTGTAGGTTAATCGGACATACCCAGCAGCAGTGTGTGCTCATGTAGGTTAATCGGACATACCCAGCAGCAGTGTGTGCACATGTAGGTTAATCGGACTTACCAAGCAGCAGTGTGTGTTCATGTAGGTTAATCGGACATACCCAGCGGCAGTGTGGGCTCATGTAGGTTAATCGGAGATACCCAGCAGCAGTGTGGGCTCACATAGGTTAATCAGACATTCCCAGCAGCAGTGTGTACTCATGTAGGTTAATCGGACATACCCAGCAGCAGTGTGTACTCATGTAGGTTAATCGGACTTACCCAGCAGCAGTGTGGGCTCATGTAGGTTAATCGGACATTCCCAGCAGCAGTGTGTACTCATGTAGGTTAATCGGACTTACCCAGCAGCAGTGTGGGCTCATGTAGGTTAATCGGACATTCCCAGCAGCAGTGTGTACTCATGTAGGTTAATCGGACTTACCCAGCAGCAGTGTGTACTCATGTAGGTTAATCGAACATATCCAGCAGCAGTGTGGGCTCATGTAGGTTAATCGGACATACCCAGCAGCAGTGTGTGCTCATGTGTATTTGTGTTTTGCAGTTACATTTCTTAACAGCACCAGTACAGCCCTGTCCTTACAAAATAATACTCTCTTCACTGATCTCAAACCTGATGAAATGGACTTAATGTATGCTGCTTATGGTGATGACACTGGGATCCAATGTGCTCTTAGGTAAGAGGATTTATCTATTCGGATTTTCAGGGATTACTCAAAATCACAGGCATACAGTTGTGGCCAAAAGTATTGACACCCCTGCAATTCTTACATAGTTACATAGTTAAGGTTGAAGGAAGACTTTAAGTCCATCTAGTTCAACCCTTAGCCTAACATGCCCTAACATGTTGATCCAGGGGAAGGCAAAAAAACCCCATGTGGAAAACAGTAAGCTCCACCATGGGGAAAAAAATTCCTTCCCGACACCACATACGGCAATCAGACTAGTTCCCTGGATCAACGCCCTAACATTATACTTTTCCAGAAAGGTATCCAGTCCCCTCTTAAATTTAAGTAATGACTCACTCATTACAACATCATACGGCAGAGAGTTCCATAGTCTCACTGCTCTTACAGTAAAGAATCCGCGTCTGTTATTATGCTTAAACCTTTTTTCCTCCAGACGTAGAGGATGCCCCCTTGTCCCTGTCACCGGTCTATGATTAAAAAGATCATCAGAAAGGTCTTTGTACTGTCCCCACATATATTTATACATTAAAATAAGATCACCCCTTAGCCTTCGTTTTTCCAAACTAAATAGCCCCAAGTGTAATAACCTATCTTGGTATTGCAGACCCCCCAGTCCTCTAATAACCTTGGTCGCTCTTCTCTGCACCCGCTCCAGTTCAGCTATGTCTTTCTTATACACCGGAGACCAGAACTGTGCACAGTATTCTAAGTGTGGTCGAACTAGTGACTTGTATAGAGGTAAAATTATGTTCTCCTCATGAGCATCTATGCCTCTTTTAATGCATCCCATTATTTTATTTGCCTTTGTAGCAGCTGCCTGACACTGGCCACTGAATATGAGTTTGTCATCCACCCATACACCCAGGTCTTTTTCATTGACGGTTTTGCCCAGAGTTTTAGAATTAAGCACATAGTTATACATCTTATTACTTCTACCCAAGTGCATGACCTTACATTTATCCCCATTAAAGCTCATTTGCCATTTATCAGCCCAAGCTTCTAGTTTACATAAATCATCCTGTAATATAAAATTGTCCTCCTCTGTATTGATTACCCTGCAGAGTTTAGTGTCATCTGCAAATATTGAAATACTACTCTGAATGCCCCCTACAAGGTCATTAATAAATGTTAAAAAGAAGAGGGCCCAATACTGACCCCTGTGGTACCCCACTGCTAACCGCGACCCAGTCCGAGTGTGCTCCATTAATAACCACCCTTTGTTTCCTATCCCTGAGCCAGCTCTCAATCCACTTACACATATTTTCCCCTATCCCCATTATTCTCATTTTATGTAACAACCTTTTGTGTGGCACCGTATCAAAAGCTTTTGAAAAGTCCATATACACTACATCCACTGGGCTCCCTTGGTCCAGTCCGGAACTTACCTCTTCATAGAAGCTGATCAAATTAGTCTGACATTGTCAGATAATACTCATTTCTTCCTGAAAATGATTGCAAACACAAATTCTTTGGTATTATTATCTTCATTTAATTTGTCTTAAATGAAAAAAAACACAAAAAGAATTGTCCTAAAGCCAATTGGATATAATTCCACACCAAACATAAAAAAGGGGGTGGACAAAAGTATTGGCACTGTCTGAAAAATCATGTGATGCTTCTCTAATTTGTGTAATTAACAGCAACAAAACTGAACATGAGGTTCTTAGTTTAACATTCTGATCAGACTGTATGAAGCCCACTGCCACGTCACGGCAAACGTAGTGGGTCCTACCGTCCTAGCGGAGTGGAGCCACTCGCCAACCATCACAACAGTGGCAATGCACATGCAGGGCAGACGTCCCAGTGTCTTAAGACCGCACCGCCCCACCATCACAAAACCACAGCAACAATGGCCGCCACACTCCGGTCCCAGGTCTGAAACCAGCAAATCTCTGCAGCACATTGGGCGGGATACATAAATGTGTAGTCACACAGAGTAACTGCACATTTACCAGTTTTGACTGAACAACCCCTTTTATCTAGTCTTTTTTTCATCAGAGAAAAACTAAAACTGTGATTGAAAAAAAAAAATTCTGAAGTAACGTGGGCCGTCTTTTGCGTAGAATATTAACCCCTTAACCCCCGGGTGCTTTTTTTCAGTTCGTCTTTCGGTCCCCTTTTTCCCACAGCCATAACTTTTTTATTTTTACGTCAATATGGCCATGTGAGGGCTTGTTTTTTGATTGACGAGTTGTACTTTTGAACGACACCATTGGTTGTACCATGACGTGTTCTAGAAAACGGGAAAAAAATTCCAAGTGCGTTGAAATTGCAAAAAAAAAAAAACACTTGTTTTTTGATTGGCTTTTTTTTACTAAGTTCACTAACTGCTAAATCTGACCTGCGATTATGATTCTCCAGGTCATTACGAATTCATAGACACCAAACATGTTTAGGTTCTATTTTATCTAAGTGATGAAAAAAAAATAATCCAAACTTTGATAAAAAAAAAAAAAAATTTGTGCCCTTTTCCGATACCTGTAGCTTCTCCATGTTTTCGTCATCTCGGGTTGGGTGAGGGCTTATTTTTTCCTTGCCGAGCTGATGTTTTTAATACCATTTTGGTGCAGATTCGGTCTTTTGATCGCCCGTTATTGCATTTTATCGCAATGTCGCTGCGACCAAAAAAACATAATTTCTCTATCGCTTTGGGAGACAGAGGAACCATGGGTGTATGCTACTGCCACTAAGAGTCTGATACTATACACAAAAAGTTAGCTCCTCCTCTGCAGTATACACCCCACCGACTGGCATTCTGATATTCAGTTTAGCTTAGTGTCAGGAGGTGGACACGGGTCTTTCATTAGACCCATATCCACCTCCGTGTGCGTCGTTCCTTGTCAGGTATCCGGAGGGATACAGCGTTAAGTCACTGCTGTACTCCCACAAAGAGAATATGAGTACGGCGTGTACTGCCACCCCGTTTCCTAATATGTTGGCTGGCAGGACGAAGACCCCTAGCACAGAAGCGTGTTTAGGAGATACGGACCTGTCCTAGCTCTGTCTCCCACCCACTCGCCCACCAGTGCCTGTCGGTTTGAGGAGACGAGGACGTCCATCAACAAGTTTTTTTCAGGACGTCCCTTACATTCCTTGGATGATGAGGTAAGCATACAGATGAAGAAATGTCAGTATTTTCCCCCCTTTCAGCTAGTATCCTCATAAATCCTTCTCCTAAGAGTAGGACTCGGGGGGGGGGGGGGGGGATCCAGGGCTGTTACCTCACCCTGGTTCTCTTTTGCAGCATAGTTCCCCCATTCTCGGTGGTCACCACTTTCCTTGGATGGGTTCTCCATTGAGGGGGTAATCGCTGCGATAACGCTGAGGCCTGCAGGGCCTCCGCGCAGCTTCTCCCCTCCCGGCAGTCACCGGGTTCTAATCTAGGCCCCGGCTTCTGTCAGGGCCTAGTCCGGCGTTGTGACTCCGCCCCCCGTCCTTTGGGCGGGCTTTTCTCCTGCCCGTCTTTCACCTCTTCTTCCCGGCGCATAGCTCCGCCCTCGCCTCCTGGCCTCAGCACAGACCTCGACCGGCGCCATCTTTGTCCTCCCATATCGCGTGGTTGGCTCCGCCCACTCCTGGCTTCAGCGTGGGCTGCTATCAGCACCATCTTTCTTTTGGATCGTGCAATGGACTCCGCCCCCCTCTTCCGGCCTCTGAGAGCGGGTTTTTGCCCCCTTACACCCTCCACTTCAGCAGCGCACTTTTTTTGCACTACAGTCGCCATTTTCTGTCGTGTGGCTCCGGCACTGATTTCCTCTGCAGGACCTGCCATCCCTACCGACCTTCCCAGCCTCTACTGTGAGTAGCTCTGCACTGCAGACTGACACTCTCCTCTGCTCCTGTCCCCTAACCTTCTGGCATCTTTTAGTGGCTCTGTTCATCATGTCTAATTCCAAGGGAGAATGTTCCCGTTCTCCTACTTCCTCCTCTTCCTCTGCTTTAGTCAAACACTTTGTGTGTTCTTCTTGTAAATGCAGGCTTCCCTCAGGTTAGTCCTCTCCCCTCTGTCAGGACTGCAGCAACTCCACTGCACCCACCGCTCAGGAGGCCCCTTCTTTCCCAGATGAGAGTGAGGCCCCTATCCCAGGGTGGGCTTCCTCTCTATCTCAATCTGTGGCTTATCTCACCAGGGTATCTCAGACTGTCCGTTCGTGATAAGTTGCCCCTGCAGACTTCCACGGTAGCCTGCCAAGATAGGCCGCAAAAGATCCAGACAGGAGCGCCGGTCTGAGTCCTCTTCCCGTTCCATCTCGCCCCACGGTCCGTCTCAGCAGTCTGATTCTTCCCGGTCCTCCTCTCCCGAGTCAGGCGAAGCGTTCTCGGACGCTCCTTCGGAGGATGCTTTGGAGCTGGATTCGGAGCAAATTGCTAACATAAGGGATATGGTTTAGAGCCTCATTGGAGCAATCAACCAGACCTGTGGCATCAAAGATTCCTCTACGGAACCCGCAGATCAGGCGGTTTCGTTTAGACGGTCTAAACCACCTTCCAAGGTCTTCGCTCCTCATTCTGAATTCGAGGAGCTGAATCCGACCAGACGCTTTCAAAGAGGAAAGCGCCTTGGCGTGTTATATCCTTTTTCTCCGAAGCTCACTGCCAACTGGACTGCTTCACACTCTGTGGACCCGCCAGTTTCTAGACTGTCTACCAACACGGTCCTTTCTCTTTCTGGTGGAGCATCTCTGAAGGATTCTAACGATAGAATTATAGAATCCTTTGCGAAGTCAGCCTTCGAAGCGGCTGCGTCCATTCTTTGTCCGGCCTTTGCTTCTACTTGGGTTTCAAAGTCTGTAGACAAATGGGCAAAACAACTCCGCCAAGGCATTCTGGCTGGAGCTCAACCAGAACAACTGGCGGAGCTTGCCAACCAGATTTCTCACGCAGGTGAGTATTTGGTTTCTGCCTCCCTGGATGCCGCATTCTTGCGCAGCTCAGGCGTCCAGCAATGTTGCCATCCGGTGGACCGTTTGGCTTAAGGCCTGGCAGGCAGACTTGTCATCAAAGAAGTCCCTTACAAGCCTGCCTTTTCGGGGATCGTGCCTTTTCGGTTCCAGGCTGGATCAAATTATTAAGGACGCCACCGGGGGCACAAGTTCACTTCTTCCGCAGTGCAAACCTTGTCGGCCTCCTCCGAAGTGGCAGATTCAGTCCTTTCGGCCCTTTCGTCGTTTCGCAACAACAGATTCCTTTTCCCACCAGCAGAGGCCGCAAGCGCGCCAGATAGGAAGGTAGTTTCCTTTAGACCCAACCCTTCCTGGCACTCTCGCTACTCCCAGGGTAGATCCACCAGGTCTAGACCCAGAAGGTCTTCCTTGGCATGACTCTCAACGAGATCCCAGAGTTTCTCCCAAGCTAGGCGGCTGTCTTCTTTTCTTCAGAGACATTTGGCTCACCTCAGTGCAGGGCGCATGGGTCAGGGAAGTTGTATCATCCGGATACAAAATAGAATTTGTTTCTCGGCCCCGGGATCGCTTCTTCGAATTTCGCCCTCCGAGTGACCCGGTCTCGTCCCGGGTTTCTTTGCAGCCATCGCCTCCCTCCTCAGTTCGGGGGTAATCGTTCCTGTTCCAGAAAGAGAAAGGTTCACAGGTTTCTACTCAAAACTGTTTGTGGTGCCGAAGAAAGACTGCGCGGTTTGCCCCATTCTGGATCTCAAGTTACTGATCAAAAGGGGTTAGTCTGCGACATTTCATTATGGAATCCCTTCGTTCAGTAATCGCTTCCATGGAGGCACAGGAATTTCTGTGCTCCATAGACATTCAGGACGCCTATCTTCATGTTCCCATATTTCCAGGACATCACAGATTCCTATGTTTTGCGGTACATCGGGAGCATTTCCAGTTTGTCACCCTGCCTTTCGGTCTCGCTACTGCTCCCAGGGTCTTCACAAAGCCCATGGCAGCTTTGATGGCCTTTTTGAGGATCAGAGGTCTGGTGCTCTTTCCGTACCTCGACGACATCCTCATCAAGGCTCTGTCTTTTTCTCGGGCTCACGACAGTCTGACCATCGTTCTCGACACTCTGTCCTGGTTCGGGTGGCTGGTCAACAGGAAGAAGTCCTGTCTTTTTCTATCTCAGCGCCTCGGTGTGTTTCTAGGCATACTGTTCGACACCCGTCAGTCAAGGGTTTTTCTTCCTGAGGAGAAAAGAACAATTCTCCGCAGGGAAGTTTGCTTGCTTCAGAGCCCTCGGCTTCCATCATTCCGATCGGCCATGAAGGTCCCGGGGAGGATGTTGGCAACGTCGGTGGCAACGTCGGTGGCAATCCCCTTGGCTCAATTCCTCTCAAGACCACTTCAGCAAGCAATTCTTTGGCAGTGGGACAAGTCTGTCTTTTCTCTGGATCGCCGGATTCGGCTCTCGTCTCTGTCAAACGGTCCCTCAATTGGTGGTTGACGTCACCGCTCATCTTCCAGGTTCGGTCCTTCCATCCCGTTCACTGGCAGGTGGTGACGACGGACGCCAGCCTTCTTGGCTGGGGGCGGTGTTTCGTCACTTGACTGTCCAGGGACGTTGGTCGGTGCAGGAATCCACTCTGCTGATCAACGTCCTCGAGATTCGGGCCATTTTTCTGTCCCTCCTTCACTGGGAAAGACTTCTCAGGGGTCTGCCAATCCGAATTCAGACAGACAATGCCACAGCAGTGGCATACGTCAACCACCAGGGAGGGACTCTGAGTTCCTTGGCTGAGGTCTCCAAGATCCTCTTTTGGGCGGAGTTGACGGTTCCGGCGATATCCGCGGTGCAGGGCCTCGCGGCAGGGGAATGGACCCTGCGTCAGGAGGTCTTCCGTCAGATTTGCCTTCTATGGGGGACTCCGGATGTGGACCTCATGGTGTCCCAACTGAACAGGAAAGTCCCTCGGTTCGTCTCCAGGTCCCGCGATCCTCTCGCAGTGGATGCTGATGCGCTGGCCATTCATTGGTCGCAGTTCGTGCTTCCCTATCTGTTCCCTCCCCTTCCCCTTCTTCCCAAGCTGCTGAAGAAGATCAAGGCGGAAGGGGTGTCGGTCATTCTGATCGCACTGGATTGGCCCGGAAGGTCTTGGTTCGTGGAGATCGTCAATCTTCTCTCGGACGCTCCCTGGCGGCTTCCAGACAGATCCGATCTGTTGTCTCAGGGTCGATCTGCCACCCGAATTCTCAGTCGCTCAGTTTGACGGCGTGGCTGTTGAGAGTTCGGTTCTGAAAGCATCTGGTTTTTTAAATCTGGTGATTCACAGCATGATCCAGGCTAGGAAGCCGTCGTCTTCCAGGATCTGCTATCGAACCTGGAGGGCCTATTTCCATTGGTGCGAGTCCAATCAAGTCCCACCTATGTCCTTTTCTCTCCATTCTATTTTGGCATTTCTCCAGGCAGGATTGGACTTGGTGACAAATTAGTTTATATTTTTGATCAAATTTATTTTATTTTTTAAAAAAAGACATAACACAACAAATATCATAAATTTAATAAAAGATTTTAGCCGTTGAAATAACTGTAAAAATATGAACTGTATGTGAGGGGGCTGGGGCATACAAAATTTTGTATGCCCCAGCCCCCTCACATACAGTTCATATTTTTACAGTTATTTCAACGGCTAAAATCTTTTATTAAATTTATGATATTTGTTGTGTTATGTCTTTTTTTAAAAAATAAAATAAATTTGATCAAAAATATAAACTAATTTGTCAGTAAATATTTCTTTTGGGTATATGTTTGTTGCGTAATATTTACTAAATTGATTACTTTTAGAGAATTCTTTGGTATTTCTTTTCTATATAGGATTTTTAGGATTGGACTTGGGTCTTGCTTTTAGTTCTCTAAAGGGTCAAGTATCAGCGCTTTCCATTCTTTTCCAGAAGACGTTATCAGCCCTACCCTAAGGTCAAGACCTTCCTTCAGGGAGTAGCGTGTGCAGCTCCTCCGTACCGGGCTCCCGTGGATCCATGGGATCTCAACCTTGTCCTGAAGGCCCTGAAGGGTTCTCCCTTTGAGCCTCTCAGAGAGGTTCACCTGTCATTTCTGTCCTGGAAGGTGGCCTTCCTTGTGCCATCACCTCCATCCGTCACGTCTCGGAGTTAGCGGCCCTTTCTTGTCACTTTCCTTTCTTGGTTATTCAACAGGATAAGGTGGTCCTGCGGCCTCCACCTTCCTTCCTTTCTAAGGTGTTGTCCACCTTCCACGTGAACGAGGACATTGTTCTACCTTCTTTTTGTCCTGCTCCGACTCATCCTATGGAGCGTTCATTGAACAAGCTAGATCTTGTCAGGGCTGTGAGGGTCTATCTGGCTAGAACGGCCTCTTTTCGGAAGACGAACTCTCTTTTCATCATTCCAAATGGTATGCGTAGAGTGCCCCCTCCTGGGGTTAAGGCTCACTCTACCCGACCCGGGCAGTTGACGCCTCCTGGGCGGTGCACCACAGGGCTTCCGCTCTACATCGTTGCAAAGCGGCAACCTGGTCTTCCTTCCACACGTTCGCCAAATTTTACTGGGTCAATACCTACGCTTCGGCGGACGCTAGCCTAGGCAGAAGGATCTTGCATGCGGCAGTGGTGAGTTTTTCCGACCTGATGGAAGTCTGTTTTTCTCCAGTCACCTTCCACGACAGCAGTATCGGAGGATGTCTCCCCACCCTAATAGGGGACAGGAAACAAAGAGGTTAAATACCCCTCCCCTTCCTGCAACCACCAGTGTTTTTCCTGTCCCCTATGGGGCATGAAGAAGTTCTCTGTGCTGCCGTGGCCGGCGATCGGGAGCACTGTTACCTTTCCAAATCCGGGCAGTCGAGGTCGGGGGCTCCGCTCTCCTCCTCCTTCAGACTGCTCCCATCTCCGAGACCTCCACGCGACTTGGGACCCTCTCCCGCCCTACCCGCGCCTCCTTTGGGAGGCAAAGCAGGGCGGTACGGTGCTCCGGGGTCCTCCTGCAGCTCCCCGGCTTCCTCCTTCTTCATGCTGGTGCTGGCGCTCGCGCATCAGAAGTGACGCGCACCCGAACTTCCGTTTTTTCCCCGGCGCCTTACACCGCAGCTCCCGCGCGCGCTGATCAGCGTCCTGGCCCAGGACATCCAGCGGCAGCATGGACGGGCGTCTCTGACCCCCCCCCCCCCCCAAACGGACCCTAACGAGGAGGAGGAGCACCACCAATCTCGCTGGGAGCCTCGGTATGCTATTTATTCCTGGCTAGAGAAGCCTCCAGGTAAGACCTTCTGTCTGTGACCCTCTGTAGTCACAACCTCTGACCATATGGACGGCGACAAACCCCTTCACTCTGCTTCTGTGGAGCCCAGCGCTCACCCCCCTGCTGTAAGTAGTGGGATGATGTCCCTTGCTGTCCATATTTTAATTTAAGCGACTTAGCATGACTTTCTCTCTCTCTCTTTTAGGGAGACAAAGTCTCTGCCCCTAAGAAGGCCAGCCGCAAGTGTGCTGCATGTGCGTCCAAGCTTCCCTCCACATATAAAAAGAAGCTCTGCCAGCCAGGCACAGACGAAGTTCTGCGTGCTGAACAGCCCTCTCTTATGGACAGCATCAGGACTCTCATCAGGCAGGAAGTTCAGTCTTCCATGGCGACCTTTTCCCAGCCTCCGACACCACAGCCTCCCCCTGCTAAGAAAAGGAAAATAGCCCCGGTAGTCTCTGACTCTGACTCAGGAGAATTGCATACTTCTGATTCAGGGGACCTTTGGGAGATTGAGAGTTCTGCCTCTATCTCTGCTCCCAAAACAGACAACAAAAAATATCTCTTTTCCTCCGAGGATTTGGAGGAATTATTGTCTATGGTGAGGGGCACCATGGGGGTGGAGGAGGAGGTGGAGGGCCATTCTGTACATGATGACATGTTCGGGGGGTTAAAGCCCAAATCTGTGAAGGGATTCCCCATACACGAAAATATAGAAAGCCTCATCCTCCATGAGTGGGGCCTTCCAGAGAAAGGGTTAAACGTCCCATCAGAGTTCAAGAACCGTTTTCCCCTTGAGGGAGACTGTTCTCTTTTTGAAATGCCCAAGGTTGATGTTCAAGTGTCAAGGGTAACCAAAAAAACGGCCCTGCCCTTTGAAGATTCCTCCCAGCTGAAAGATCCTATGGATCGCAAGACTGAGAGTTTATTGAGAAAATCTTGGGACACTTCAACTAACCTACTGAGATCAAACGTGGCCTCAACATGTGTAGCCAGATCCTTGTTCTTCTGGCTGCGTACATTGGAGAATCACCTGGTACAGGGTACACCCAGAGAAGAGATTCTTAATACTCTCTCTCTGCTCCAGAAGGCAACTGGATTCCTCGCGGACGCTTCCGCAGAATCAGTACGGGTTGCCGCTAAATCAGCGGTTCTCACTAATTCCGCTAGAAGAGCTTTGTGGCTTAAATCCTGGGGAGGCGATATTACCTCAAAGTCTAAGCTTTGCGGTATACCTTTCCAGGGTCATTATGTATTTGGGCCAGTTCTGGATGAAATCTTGGACAAAGCTTCAGATAAGAAGAAGGTCCTTCCGGAACAAAAGAACCCTAAAAAGCGGTTTTTTCGTTCCCCCCGTGACCAAACCCCCCAGCAAAATTACAGGGGTAAGGGCAAATCAGGACAATGGAGTTTACCCCAAGGGAGGGAAAGCCAGAAACATCCTGGTCCCCCAACCCACTCAGACCTCTGAAAAGCAATGACTGCTCTCCGGTCGGAGGTCGACTCTCAGGATTCCTCTCCCAGTGGCAGTTGATCACCACAAATCAGTGGGTCCTGCGTACCATACGGGAAGGCCTAAGATTGGAGTTCGAGAGCCCTCCTCCTCATCGTCTGACTATCACTTCTCTACAATCCCCAGGACTTCGGGAATTTTTGATGCCGGATATCTTAAACCTGCTTCGAGCGAAGGTGATTTCCCATGTACCACATCGGGAAATAGGAGAAGGTCACTATTCCCACCTCTTTTTGGTGAAAAAACCCTCCGGGAAACACCGTATCATTATAAACCTGAAACCTCTAAATCAGATAATAAAATACCGAAGGTTCAAAATGGAATCGATCAGATCAGCAATCCCGCTGATCGGTCAGGACTGGGTGATGGCGACGCTGGACCTGAGGGACGCATACTATCATGTGCCGATACACCCAGACCACAGAAGATTCCTCAGGTTCGCGATTTCCCAAAACAGATGGATCAGCCATTATCAATTCAATGTCCTTTCGTTCGGAGTCTCGTCTGCTCCACGAGTCTTCTCCAAGATCATGTCAGAAGCGGTAATCTTTATTCGTCAACAGGGGGTCTGTATCATTCCATACCTGGACGATTTTCTTATCGCCCCATCCGCTTCACGTCTCAGTCAGGATGTGACAAAGGTCCTCGACATCCTAGGATCGCTCAGGTGGATCCCGAACCTGGAGAAATCAGACCTCCAGCCTTCTCCACGGAAGAAATTCCTAGGAATCCTTCTGGATTCGGAGAAGAGAATGTCCTTTCTACCCAAGGACCGTCAGATCGATCTTGTCCGCAGGATCTCCAGGTTCAGAAATCAAAAAACCCCGACTCTGAGAGACTCTATGTCAATCCTGGGTTCATTGACATCTTGCATTCAAGCAGTCTCCTGGGCCCAGGCCCATACGAGAATACTTCAATCACACATCCTGGCATACTCAAGAGGACACCAGATGGCCTTAACCAGGAAGATTCCCCTTCCCTCTCGTGTGAGATCCTCTCTGTCATGGTGGCTGAACTCCCAAAATCTACACCGAGGAGTCAGCTGGGATCAGATTCTTCTCAGAGTACTCACAACAGACGCAAGTCAGAGAGGTTGGGGCGCCGTGATAGAAGGCTTCCACTTCCAGGGGTTGTGGGCCCCAGATGTAATACACAGTTCCTCAAATCTGAGGGAACTGAAAGCAGTGGAGGAGGCGCTAAAAGCCGCATCTGTCATCATCCAAGGTCACCATGTTCGGGTGATGTCCGACAATATGACCACCGTGGCCTATCTCCAACACCAAGGGGGCACAGGACACTCGAGCCTGAAGTTAACTGCTGGAAGGATTTTTTCCTGGGCAGAAAATCACCTTATGTCAATCTCTGCAGTACATATAAGGGGATTAGACAATTCCCAGGCGGATTATCTCAGCAGGAGGGACTTCCATCCAGGGGAGTGGTCTCTAAACCAGGATGTATTCCTAACCCTAGTCCAGAGGTGGGGAACTCCCGATGTGGACCTGTTTGCCAACATTCAGAACACAAAATCAAACACCTTCTTCTCCCTGAACCCCTCAAACGAGGCACTAGGACTGGACGCTTTCTCCCACCCCTGGGAGTTTACCCTGGCATATGCCTTTCCACCAATACCATTGCTACCCAGAACATTGCAGAAGATCCGGACGGATCAAGTTGCAACGATTCTGGTAGCCCCATTGTGGCCAGGAAGAAGCTGGTTCAGCGCACTGACAAGCATGTGTCTAGAAGGCCCGATTCTGTTTCCACAGAGACGCGACCTTCTTCAACAGGGTCCCCTGACCCATCCAGACCTACACAAACTAAAGCTGACAGCCTGGTTACTGAAGCCGAGATCCTGACAGCCAGAGGACTCTCGCAGGCAGTAATCGAAACCCTACAGAAGAGTAGGAAGCCGATAACTAACGCCATTTATGGCAAAATATGGAAAAAATTTTCATCATGGTGTGCCCCGAACAGACCGGATCCTTTTAACCCAAATATTGCACAGATTCTTCAATTTCTACAGAAGGGCTTAGAGCTGGGGCTTTCACCTAGTACCCTAAAAGTTCAGGTGTCAGCTCTTGGTTCTTTCTTTGACCGGGATCTAGCAAATCATCGATGGGTCAAACGATTCATATCATCGGCAACCAGAATCCGTCCGAGACTCCAGGTCCATACCCCCCCTTGGGACTTAAACCTGGTGCTAAAAGGTCTGGCCGGGGACCCCTTTGAACCCCTTTCAGCATCTAGCTTAAAGATCTTAACCCTGAAAACAGTCTTCCTGGTAGCTACCACTACTGCCAGGCATATAGGAGAGTTACAGACCTTATCAATCCAGGAACCATTCCTGACCATAACTACGGATAGTATAATCCTCAAATTAGACCCGTCCTTTACACCTAAGGTAGCTTCAAACTTTCACAGAAATCAGGACATCATATTATCATCTTTCTGTCCAAATCCCTCTAATCCAAAAGAAGAGGTCTTTCACACCCTGGACGTCCGCAGGGTGGTACTGTTCTACCTCCAACAAACGGAAGATTGGAGGTTGGATCAAAACCTGTTCACCCAGTGGTCAGGACGTAATAAGGGCAAGAAGGCAGCCAAAAGCACAATCGCTAATTGGATTAAGCAGGCCATTAGCCTAGCATACTCTTCTCAGAAGCTCACACCTCCAGCTTCACTGAAATCCCACTCTACCTGCTCAGTCTCAACTTCCTGGGCAGAAAGGGGAAGCGCATCAGCAGAGCAGATATGCAGAGCCGCCACCTGGTCGTCAATCCATACATTCACCAGGCACTATAGGCTCAACTTCAGCAGGGATCTATCGTTTGGCAGACGTGTTCTGCAGGCGGTTGTCCCTCCCTAAAGAAATTAGCGGTTGGTATCACTCCGATACTGCTGTCGTGGAAGGTGACTGGAGAAAATAGAATTAGTTCTTACCGGTAATTCGGTTTCTAGGAACCTTCCACGACAGCACTAATTTCCCTCCCTATCTGATTTATTAATTTTATGATTCCTGCTCTTAAGTGGTAACTATACATGCTACTGTGTCCAGAAAAAACACTGGTGGTTGCAGGAAGGGGAGGGGTATTTAACCTCTTTGTTTCTTGTCCCCTATTAGGGCGGGGAGACATCGTCCGATACTGCTGTCGTGGAAGGTTCCTAGAAACCGAATTACCGGTAAGAACTAATTCTATTTTCCCTCCCCAGGGACTGCTTTGGGACATCCCATGGTTCCTGTGTCCCCCAATGAAGCGATAGAGAAAACAGGATTTTTGGTTGCTTACCGTAAAATCTGTTTCGCGGGGCCTTCGTTGGGGGACACAGCACCCTCCCATGTTGATCCATCCTTTTATCTTTCTGTGTTCTTTGATTAGTTTTCTATGTTCTATCAGTACAGTTAATATATCTGTGGTTGTGTTCTTTCAACTTTGTTGTTTCTCCTACTGCTTTCTCACTAACTGAATATCAGAATGCCAGTCGGTGGGGTGTATACTGCAAAGGAGCTCACTTTTTTTGTGCATAGTGTTAGCCTCCTAGTGGCAGCAGCATACACCCATAGTTCCTGTGTCCCCCAATGAAGGCTTCGAGAAACAGATTTTATGGTAAGCAACCAAAAATCCTGTTTTTGGCGTTTTTACTTTTTTTCTCGCTACGCTGTTTAGCGATCAGGTTAATCCTTTTTTTTAATTGATAGATCGGGCGATTCTGAATGCAGCGATACCAAATATGTGTTTGATTTTATTTTTACTGTTTTATTTTGAAAGGGGGGGGGTGATTTGAACTTTTATATTTTTTAATCTTTTTTATATGTTTAGAAACATATTTTTTTTTTTACTTTTGGTATGCTTCAGTAGTCTCCATGGGGGACTAGAAGCTGCCATAGCCCTATTGTCTCTGCTACATAGAGGCTATGTTCCGATTGCCTCTATATAGCATATTTACTGACTCGCTATGAGCACCAACCACTGGGTGGCGCACACAGCAAGCCAGCACTGACAATCATAGATGTCTCCTGGAGACTTCAGTTTGTCATGCCAACACACCGGTGACCCACGATCACGTGACTGGGGTCACCGATGTGCTTATTTCTGGCATGATGGCCGGAAGCGCAATTTAAATGCAGCTGTCAGTTTGACAGCAGCATTTAGCTGGTTAATAGCCATGGGTGGATTGCGATTCCACCTGCGGCTATTGCGGGCACATGTCAGTTGTTCAAAACAGCTGACATGTCCCCGGAAAGATGTGGGCTCACAGCCGGAGCCCACATCAAAGGGAGGGAGTCTGACATCGGCATACTATTAAGCCCGATGTTAAGTGGTTAAAGCTGACATCTGAATGAGCTATTACTCAGAATTCTTCATATATAACTAAGGGCCCTTTCACATTGTGTTCTTCGCCATGTCCAGTGGACCCGTCAGTGCTTGTGTCCGAACTGCATTTTGCTACGTCTGGGTTTCCACCTCCAGTAGGTATGTCCCAAAACGATGCACGACAGGGCACACAGTGACCATGTCTGTACCATTCTAGTCAATAGCCCTTTGGCACAAACACCAAAATCCCATTTTACGGGGAATGTGGACTTAAGCCTTCATGGAACCACTGAATGTGGGGAAGAATGCAGTGTTGAAGGGGCCTACGTGATTTCTGCTATTGCGCATGACAACCGGTAAGATTTGTTGCACCTGAAGCTTTCTTACCTGCTTTCAGCACATTAGGGGGTATTCTGAGAGGGCACAAAAAGAACAGCAGGGGCTTCAAGTATGTAATAAGCTGCTTTTTTTATTTGTTTCCCTGGCAGAAAAATGGGATATGTCCTTTTAAGGAAACTTTGAAATCTACCATATAATGATTAAACTGATTTTCTTTTTTTAAATTGATGTTAGAATGTATCAGGTTTTTAGCCTTTTGTAGTCTCTTTAGTTTTTTTTAGATCCATTTGTGTAATTTACCACTAATAATGACATGCTTTTCATAGATGCGTTCTGCATATCCTCTCCTGTAATATGTTTATATTTTATTCACTTTTATTTTAGCCTTCAAGAGTTTGTTAAAGACTGTGGGGGCTATGCAAAGAAAATGGTAAATGAGCTGCTGGATCAGATAACAGAAGGAGATCATTCCAAAATTCTTTATCAACTAAAACAGGTGCACTTCTAAATACTTGTATATTCGTTAACAGAAGTATTCTCCTTGTGAGGTGAAGTCATATTGCTATGTTGCGCCATCACTTTATGATCTTTGCGATCCACACTGATCCTCGGAATGAAGAGGCAAATGGACGAAATTGCTCCTAACACCATTAGAATCTAATGAGTTAAATAGTTGGGATTAGAATTGTCTGATTCCTTCAAGAGGTTGTCCACTACTTTTACATTGACAACCTATCTGTAGGATAGGTCATCAATGTCTGATCCTCCGGGGTCCGGCACCCCCAAACAATCCATTGTTTGTTATAAGCGTCTGTGGCGGCAGCAAACGCCGGCTGGAAGCACTCACTTGCTCAGTCTACTTGTGTTGGCTGCAATGGGAGGCGAATGCGCAGTTCCCTGCTGCGGCCAGTACATGTAGACTGAGCAGCTCGACAAGTGAGTACTTCCGGCCAGCGTCCTCCGCCACAGACCCTAATTACAAGGGATCAGCGGGGGTGTTGGACCCCGGGTGATCAAACATTGATGACCTGTTCTGCACATAGGTCGTCAAAGTAAAAGTAGCGGACATCCTTTCAGTTGCAGCAGGCAGTGTCCGTTTCAAAATGAAGCTGTAGTAGTGTTATTGGATGAGATCTTGCCAGTGTTTTGTAAACATCTGTCTTCTTGATAACTTTTTATTCATTTTTTTTTTTTTTGTGTGTCAGCATGATGAAATAGATACATTTTTGACGTGTTTTGTTACTATTTTTTTGCGGTGTTAACATATGGAATAAATAAAGTACCGGTAACTGTTTTACAGTTCGGGTCATTCCAGACCCTGCGATAACAATTGTGTACGATTTTTTTTGTTTTGAAACAATGGCTGTATTTCTAGTGACGAAACTTATTTGCATTTTTTTTGTGGGTTTTTTATATAACTTTTTCACTTGGTCCCACAGAAAAAATGAATATTTTTTCTGTGATCGTTGGTCTCATACACTGAAGTATTCATATACTGAAGTGCATGAGACCTGTCAGTGTCTCACTGAGGCTACTTTTACACTTGCCGTGTTTTCTGCGGCCCATTATTGCAGGCATTTTTTGCGGGCCGTATTGCTGCAATTTTGCATCGTCTGCCACAATAACAGACTGCAAAAAACTTGCGGATCGACGTTTTTCGGGTTCCCAATGCTATAGCAAAAGTATTAGGAAAAAAAAACGGTGGTCCGTAAAATCAGAAGTCACGGTGCACCGCAAAGAGTACCTTACGTTGTTTTTGGGGCCCCAGTGATTTACAATGGGGCCCGTGTCCGTAAGCCGTGAAATATATATCGAGCAAGCTCGATATTTTTTCACGGCCATAAATACGGCCCTTACAGCGTACGGCACTCCTACAAATTTTTGCAGCTCGTTTTTGCGGCCCCATAGAAATGCATTTGGGCCGCAAAAACGGGCTGAAAAAACACGGCAAGTGTTAAACCAGCCTGACTGTGCCTGTGAGACCCTTCCTATTGCTTGTTCTAACAGACCACCATACCCTGGAGTCACCAGATGAGCTCTGGGAGGAATGACCATTATCTGCCCTCTGATTACAATTACATGTGGCTGATAATGTTAACGGGGATGTTTTAATTCCCTTTTTTTTTTCCAACAATAGATTTTTATTGAATTTTACAGATCGGGTACATAAACATAGTAACCTAGTTTTTAAGGTTCAAGGAAGAATTTAAGTCCATCTAGTTCAACCCTCAGCCTAACCTAACATGCCCTAACATGTTGATCCAGAGGAAGGCAAAAAAAAACCCATGTGGCAAACGGTAAGTTCCACATTGGGGGAAAAAAAACTCCTTCCTGACTCCACATACAGCAATCGGACTAGTTCCCTGGATCAATGCCCTATCAAGGAATCTAGTGTATATATAACCTGTAACATTACACTTTTCAAGAAAGGCATCCAGTCCCCCCTTAAATTTTAGTAATGAATCACTCGTTACAACATCATAAGGCAGAAAGCTCCATAGTCTCACTGCTCTTACAGTAAAGAATCCGCATCTGTGGTTATGGTTAACCCTTTCACGACATGCGCCGTACATGTACTGCGCATGTCGTGTCTCCCCCTTTGATGTGGGCTCCGGCAGTGAGCCCACATCAAAGTCGCGACATGTCAGCTGTTTTGTACAGCTGACATGTTCGCGCAATAGCGGCGGGTGAAATCGCTATTCACCCGCCGCTATTAACTAGTTAAATTCCGCTGTCATTTAACCGGCGCTTCCGGCCGGGCGGCCGGAATTGACGTCATCGCCGACCCCTGTCACATGATCGGGGGTCGGCAATGCATCAGGATGGTAACCATAGAGGTCCTTGAGACCTCTATGGTTACTAATGCCGGCCTGCTGTGAGCGCCCCCCTGTGGTCGGCGCTCACAGCACACCTGCATTTTACCCTTCGCCACGACAGCACCCCACATGAGAGAGAGGGATCCGCCCCATAGGAACAGGAAACCTACAGAATAAAAGGAGGCGGTCCCCTCTCCTCCTCAGTTTAGGTTTCCTGTTCCTACAGGGACCCGGCTTACCTACAGATGAAGAGGATCCCTGGGCCATGCACCCGCCTGCGCCGGTGTCTGAGGGAACGGCAGGGGCTGCGGTTCCAGAAGCAGCGGCGGGGGAGCCCCTGCTTGCAGCCTCCCCCCTCATCTGGCCAAGCATCCACGGTCCGGGTCCGGTCACCGTGGGTCCGCCCGGCACCGTGAGGACGCGCGCGCTGCAGCGGCCGGCTTAATACTTCTGGCCGCCGCATGGTTAGTGAGAGCGGCGCGTCTAACCCGGAAGTCGCTGGAGCACTTCCGGGTTGGTCCGGGGAGGCAGGAGAATGGGCGGCAGATTCAAAAATGCAGCGCTAGCGTCGGGCTGGTGTGTGTAAGATGGCTTCACCGGCCGACGAAGCGCACCTCAGTGCACCCAGTGCAACAGCGTTCTCCCAGCAAGGAGAGAAGCGCTAGGAGCAGCACAAAGAGTGGTGGTCGACCTCCAGAGAAGGGTTCTACCACCAAACGAAATCCGCCTCCAGAACCGGTCCCTGTCAGCTTCACTGGGTGAGTTTTTGAAAGAGTCTCTTCCTATATGCTGATATATGTTCCTCCTGTATCCTTCCTCTAGACTAAGAAAAGGACACACAAGTCCAAGCACAAAGAATATGCTTTATGTATGCAGCCCCTCCCGGATGATTACGCTAAAAAACTGTGTTCGGAGTGTATCATGCAAACCTAACGGCAGGAAAATATAATGACTCCATCAGATGTCAGAGCCATAATTCGGGAAGAAATGCAGGGTTTGGCGCAGACAAGTAAAGTAGCGCCAGTACCCGTCAGCTTAGCAGGTCCCGATCTCCAATTAGTTCGGAGTCAGAGGATGTACGTATATCCTCAGGCGAAGCGGGATCTCAGCCGAGCTCATCCGAAACTGAAGGGGGGCTTTGTCTTTCCAACAGCAGTGTGGACAACTTAATAAAATCTGTCAGGAGCACGATAGGGTGCTCAGACGAAAAGGAAAAGAAATCGGCTCAGGACATAATGTTCGCGGGGCTAGGACAGAGGAAACGTAGATCCTTCCCCGTCATACAAACCATTAAGGAAATCATTAAAAAGGAGTGGGATAAGCAAAACAGAGGTTTCCTACCATCATCCTCTAAAAGATGCTATCCCTTCAGCGACGAGGAGCTGAATTCCTGGTCAAAAGTGCCGAAGGTTGATGCCGCTGTAGCCTCCACAACCAAGCAGTCGGTCCTACCAGTGGAGGATTCAGGGGTCCTGACAGACCCGCTGGACCGTAAAGCAGAAGCTTTACTAAAAAGGTCGTGGGAAGCCAACACAGGGGCGTTCAGGCCCGCCATATCTAGTACCTGCACTGCAAGGTCGCTACTAGTGTGGATGGAGCAACTGGACGAACAGATTAGAGGTAGAACTTCGAGAGAGTCAATCCTGCCGAGATTCCCTCTAAATAAAGAAGCAGTAGCATTCCTGGCTGATGCCTCCGTGGATTCGCTACGTCTTGCAGCCAGGTCAGCCGGCCTAGTGAACATAGCCCGGCGAGCACTCTGGCTAAAAAACTGGAATGGGGACGCACAGGTCAAAGCAAAACTTTGTGCGATCCCCTGCCAGGGTGAGTTCCTTTTTGGAAAGACGCTGGATGAACTCCTGAATAAAGCAGGAGAAAGGAAGAAAGGCTTCCCTAACCAGTATCTTCCATCTTACAGGAGAGCCTTCAGAAGACGCCCCTTTACCAGGAACAAGCCGTTCAAACAAAGGGAGCGATGGGAGTCGAAGGACCCGAAGCAAAAAGGTGCCTTTTTTAGCGGGTCCCATAATCCGAAGCGCAAATACCGCTAACCAGGAAGTGGGCGGCAGATTAAAATTCTTCCTTCCCAAATGGGAACAAATAACATCCAGCCAGTGGATTCTGGACATTGTGCAATACGGCCTAAAATTGGAATTTGACCGAATCCCTTGGGATTCCTTTATAGTAACATCACCAAAAGGTCAAGACCAACAAAGGGCTCTGGAATCAGAGATCCTATCTCTTCTATCTAAAAAAGTCCTGATAGAAGTTCCCCAGGATCAAGAAGGGAAGGGGTTCTATTCCCCTTTATTCTTGATCAATAAGCCAGATGGTTCATTTAGAACCATCATAAATCTCAAAAGATTAAATTCCTTCCTGCGTAATCATACCTTCAAAATGGAATCCATTAGTTCCACCATAAAACTCTTATTTCCTAGGTGTGTCATGGCCAGAATAGACTTAAAAGATGCCTATTATCATCTTCCCATACATGCCGAACATCAGCAGTACCTAAGGGTAGCAGTCACCCTGGAGGGACAGGTTCGTCACTTTCAGTATGTAGCAATGCCATTTGGGCTTTCTATGGCTCCCCGCGTCTTCACTAAGGTGTTACTAGAAGTGATGGCTCATCTACGCCAACGAGATACCTTGATAATACCCTACCTAGATGACTTTCTAGTAGTAGGAAACTCTATACTTCAGTGTAAAACTCGTTTATCTAATACGATCTCGTCCCTACAGGAGTTAGGTTGGATCGTCAACTTCGAAAAATCCCGGCTGAATCCAGAAACAGTTCAGACATTTCTAGGAATCCAGCTAGACTCCGTAAGTCAGAAATGCTTCCTTCCTCAGTCAAAAAGACTGACAATACAATCAAGGGTATCAGACGCAATACGCAACCCCTACATGACACTAAGAAAAGCCATGTCCTTACTGGGGTCATTATCATCATGTATCTCTGCTGTACCATGGGCACAATTTCATACTCGTCAATTGCAGTATGAAGTATTGTCGGCTCAGGGAAAAGACGGATATCTAGAAAGTAGAATAACTCTTTCCTAAGATGTCTTAGAATCACTATCCTGGTGGCTAGACATGGACCACCTCTCAGGGGGTGTGCCATGGATGATAGACCCGTCTAAAATAATTACCACCGACGCCAGCCCCATTGGGTGGGGAGCACATATGGAAGACAGTCTGGCCCAAAATACTTGGGACCAGGCAGAATTGACGTGTTCCTCCAACTGGAAGGAGTTAAAAGCAGTGGAATATGCCTTAAAACATTTTCTTCCACAGATTCATGGAGCAAATGTAAGAATTTACTCGGACAATTCCACCACAGTGGCATATGTGAACCGTCAGGGTGGTACAAGGTCAGGAAGTCTAATGACCATAGCTGCAGACATCTTTCAGCTGGCAGAGACTCATCTAACCTCCCTAACAGCCCTGCACATCAGAGGTGTAGAGAACATCAGGGCAGACTACCTCAGCCGAAACGAGTTACGTCAAGGGGAATGGACCTTAAACAAATCCGTATTCAGAATGATAACAGAATCATGGGGGATACCACAAATCGACCTATTTGCCACAAGAGACAACCGGCAAGTAAAAAGGTTCGCTTCCCTGAACACCATGGATCACCCAGATATGTTGGACTCTCTCCACCATCCTTGGAGGTTCAGACTGGCATACGCCTTTCCTCCGATGTCTCTGATTCCTCTAGTGATCAGAAAGATCAGGAGGGAACAAGCAAGAGTAATCCTCATTGCACCATTCTGGCCGAAAAGACCATGGTTCTCTTGTCTCCAGACCATGTGCCTATGCGATCCATGGATTCTCCCATCAGACAAGGAGCTGCTGTCCCAAGGCCCCTTTTTCCACCCGCAAGTGAAAGGTCTTCACTTGACGGCGTGGAATTTGAGAGGCAACTATTAAGTTCAAGAGGGTTCTCAGCAGAACTAGTAAACACCCTCTTATTGAGCAGAAAAAGATCTACCACCCTAATATATAGTAGGGTATGGAATACATTTTTAGACTTTTACACGGTACCGTTCACTAAGCAAGTTCCAGTCACACCTATTCTAGAGTTCTTGCAAAAAGGCCGAGAATTAGGGTTATCTGTAAATACCTTAAGAGTTCAGGTCTCGGCATTAGGAGCCCTATATGGATGCAATATAGCAGCTAATAGGTGGATCTCCAGATTCATAAAATCTTGTGAACGTAGTAAACTGGTCCATATTCCCCGTCTACCTCCGTGGGATTTAAATCTAGTATTAGAGGCCTTAACCAGCTCCCCATTTGAGCCACTAGATTCAATACCTTTAAAAGTCCTGACATATAAAGTATCCCTCTTGGTAGCCCTAACCTCCGCTAGACGGGTTAGCGACATCCAGGCCCTATCAGTAGACCCACCCTTCTTACTGATATTTCATGATCGGATAGTCCTAAAACCAGACCCCTCATACCTCCCTAAGGTAGCGTCCACCTACCACAGGTCACAAGAGATATTTCTCCCTTCCTTTTTTGATTCACCTGTAACTCCAGAACAACATAAGTTCCACACCTTAGATGTCAGAAGAGCCATCCTGACTTATATAGAAAGGTCTCAGACATGGAGTAGCGCTCTGTTTATCTCCTTTCAGGGCCGCAAGAAAGGACATGGGGTCACGAGAGCTACCATATCTCGGTGGATCAGAGATGCTATCTGCTTGGCCTATACGTCAAGAGGCGAGATTCCTCCAGTGGGTATAAAAGCGCACTCAACACGAGCCATGGCGTCCTCCTGGGCGGAACAAGCAGATGTACCGATCCATTTAATATGTAAGGCCGCAACTTGGTCTACACCTTCTACCTTTTACAGCCATTATAGACTCGATCTATCTACATCTTCTGATCTGACCTTTGGTAGAGCTGTTCTTAATAAAGTAATCCCACCCAAATAATGACTCTCTGAAAATCTCTCATGTGGGGTGCTGTCGTGGCGAAGGGTAAAAAGCCGGATTACTTACCGGTAATGCTCTTTTAATGAGTCCACGACAGCACCCATTTACTACCCTCCCTAAGTTATGCACAGCTCTTCCTTTTAAGTTCAGAAATAATGGTTGTATAGAGTTTAAGATATTTATGTTGCTGAATAAGAATTGATACTAAAGCTTTTGCGGTTCCCTTTTTGTACTCTGTAAACTAAACTGAGGAGGAGAGGGGACCGCCTCCTTTTATTCTGTAGGTTTCCTGTTCCTATGGGGCGGATCCCTCTCGCTCATGTGGGGTGCTGTCGTCGACTCATTAAAAGAGCATTACCGGTAAGTAATCCGGCTTTTCAGCTACATAGCAGCGATCTCATGATCGCTGCTATGTAGCTGAGCCAATCGAGTGGTGCCAGCTTTTAGCCTCCCATGGAGGCTATTGAAGCATGGCACAAGTAAAAAAAAAAAATGTTTTTAAAAATATGAAAAAAATATAAAAGTTTAAACCACCCCCCTTTCGCCCCATCCTAAATAAAACAATTAAAAAAAAAATCAAACCTACACGTATTTGGTATCGCCGCGTTCAGAATCGCCCGATCTATCAATAAAAAAAGCATTAACCTGATCGCTAAACAGCGTAGCGAGAAAAAAATCCGAAACGCCAGAATTACGTTTTTTTTGTCGCCGCGACATTGCATTAAAATGCAATAACGGGCGATCAAAAGAACGTATCTGCACAAAAGTGATATTATTAAAAACGTCAGCTCGGCACGCAAAAAATAAGCCTTCACCCGACCCCAGATCACGAAAAATGGAGACGCTTCGGGTATCGGAAAATGGCACTTTTTTTTTTTTAAGGAAAGTTTTGAATTTTTTTTCACCACTTGGATAAAAAATAACCTAGACATGTTTGGTGTCTATGAACTCGTAATGACCTAGAGAATCACAATGGCAGGTTAGTTTTAGCATTTAGTGAGCGTAGCAAAAAAGCCAAACAAAAAACAAGTGTGGGATTGCACTTTTTTTGCAATTTCACCGCACTTGGAATTTTTTTCCCATTTTCTAGTAAAAGACATGGTAAAACCAAAGGTGTCATTCAAAAGTACAACTCGTCCCGCAAAAAATAAGCCCTCACATGACCATATTGACGGAAAAATAAAAAAGTTATGGCTCTGGGAAGGAGGGAAGTGAAAAACGAAAACGCAAAAACGAAAAAGGGTCGCGACTTGAAGGGGTTAAACCTTCTTTCCTTCAGACGTAGAGGATGCCCCCTTGTCCCTGTCTCAGGTCTATGAGTAAAAAGATCATTAGAAAGGTCTTTGTACTGTCCCCTCATGTATTTATACATTGTAATAAGATCACCCCTTGGTTTTGCAGACCCCCCTGTCCTCTAATAACCTTGGTCGCTCTTCTCTGCACCCGCTCTAGTTCAGCTATGTCTTTCTTATACACCGGGGACCAGAACTGTACACAGTTGAAGGCAGGACTGAGAGGTGACTGAAAATGTCCCAGGTGTGGTGAGGAAGGCGCTGATCTGCTACATATGATGTGGTCGTGTGATCACCTGCAACCCTTTTGGGTGAAGGTGCTTAACTTGATCCAGGAGGTGACAGGAGTAGATGTGGTGCGTAAACCGCTGACTTGCCTTTTGGGCTGTATGGATGATATTGCTACGGATGAATGTGGAAGGCTGACTATCGCAAGATTGCTGTATGCTGCGAGAAAGCTTATCGCAATGCATTGGTTGGATGAAAAAACGCCAGGAAAAAAGTAATTTATCAACAATATAAATTTTATTGTCATTATGGAAAGAAGCATATACAGTAAGAGCGGTCAGAATGCAAAATTTGAAAATGTGTGGGGCGGATGGATGGATTACCCAGGTGTGGCGTCTGCTGAGTTACTGCAAAGTAGAATGGGGGTCGTTTAGTTGATTCTGGAGGGACTCCTACATGTACAGGTGTGTTTTTGTAAAGCTTGCTATCTTTTCTCAAGAGGTGATGTTGTCATATGGTTGTATTGGATAACGGGCAAGAGATTGGGGGGAGGGAGAGGGGGGTTGGTTAGGGGGTAAGGGTGATGTTTAGTAAAATGAAAATGTATTATCAGGTCATGTATCTAATGTATTCGTCTGAAAATTGTATCGGACTGTGTTAATGGTATGTCATATGCTTTAATAAAAATTACATGATTTAAAGAACTGTACACCGTATTCTAAGTGTGGTCGAACTAGTGACTTGTATTGAGGTAAAACTATGTCCTCCTCATGAGCATCTATGCCTCTTTTAATGCATCCCATTATTTTATTTGCCTTTGTAGCAGCTGCCTGACACTGGCCACTAAATATGAGTTTGTCATCCACCCATACACCCAGGTCTTTTTCATTGACAGTTTTGCCCAGTGTTTTACAATTAAGCACATAGTTATACATCTTTTTTCGTCTGCCAAGTGCATGACCTTACATTTATCCCCATTAAAGTTCATTTATCAGCCCAAGCTTGTAGTTTACATAAATCCTCCTGTAATATAAAATTGTCCTCCTCTGTATTGATTACCGTGCAGAGTTTAGTGTCATTTACAAAAATTGAAATTCTACTGTGTATTCCCCCTACAAGGTCATTCATAAATGTTAAAAAGAAGAGGGCCCAATACTGACCCCTGTGGTACCCCACTGCTAACTGTGACCCATTCTGAGTGTGCTCCATTAATTACCACCCTTTGTTTCCTATCCTTGAGCCAGCTCTTTACCAACTTACACACATTTTCCCCTATCCCCATTGTTCTCATTTTATGTATCAACTTTTTGTGTGGCACCGTATCAAAAGCTTTTGAAAAGTCCATATACACTACGTCCACTGCGTTCCCTTGGTCCCGTCCGGAACTTACCTCGTCATAGAAATTGATCAGATTAGTCTGACATGAACGGTCCCTAGTAAACCTGTGTTGATATTGTGTCATTAGGTTATTCCTCTTCAGATACTCCAGTATAGCATCCCTTAGATGCCCTCCAGGATTTTACCCACAGTAGAGGTTAAGCTTACTGGCCTATAATTTCCGAGTTCAGTTTTTGTCCCCTTTTTTTAATATTGGCACCACATTTGCTATACTCCAGTCCTGTGGTTCAGACCCTGTTATTATGGACTCTTTAAAGATTAAAAATAATGGTCTATCAATGACTGTACTTAATTCCTGCAGTACTCGGGGGTGTATCCCATCCGGGCCCAGAGATTTGTCAATATTAGTGATTTTTAGACACCGCCATACTTCCTGCTGGGTTAAGCAAGTGACATTTAATGGGGAATTTTTGTTATCACTAGTGTTGAGCGATACCTTCCGATATTCAAAAGTATCGGAATCGGATTGGATTGGCCGATAACCAAAAAATATCGGATATCGCCGATACCGATACCCGATACCAATACAAGTGAATGGGACACAAATATCGGAACGTAAATCAGCCCTTTCTGTCCTTCTATATGCTGTTCTGGAGGGGGGAAGAGTGTGGGCGGTGCGTGGGCGGACACTGTGAGTGTCTGTGTGTGCGGGCGGGGTCTGTGCGGGCCTGCCAGGGATCTAATTCTATGCGGCGCTGTATCCGGGCTGCACAGGCTCTATGCGGCGTGCTGGGGCTCGATGTGGCGTGGGGGTCTCTGTGCGGCGAGGGGGGGGGTGTCTCTGCGGCGTGGGGGGTGTCTCTGCTGCATGGGGGGTGTCTCTGCGGCGTGGGGGGGTCTCTGCAGCGTGGGGGGGTCTCTGCGGCATGGGGGGGTCTCTGCGGCATGGGGGGGTCTCTGCGGCATTGGGGGGTCTCTGGCGTGGGGGGGGGTCAGTGTGTGGGTCTCAGTGCGGGCATCGTCCGATGGGACTACAAGTCCCATCGGGCTATGCCTGCTACACTTTAATGATATATAATAAAACCTGGCACTCAACTTATACTTGGAAGTGAATTTTATTTTCCAGCAACAAATTTCCAGCAACAAAAACGTTTCGGTCATTAATTAGACCTTCATCAGTTACTGTAGATGCAATCAAAACAATATACAAAGAAAAAAAACAAAGTAAATAGAACAGAAAAAATCAAACAAAATAAAGTATGTACAAGACTGGACTTCCAGTATATCAATAACATGGCAGGGTAAATAGTAAAATGGTACATAGATACCGTACAAAATCAACCAATCTTGGCACAATAAAAAAAGGAAATGAATGGCTAAATCATGAGAGGAGGAGATCACATACCAGATGGTGAGTGGTGCCTGGAATAAAGACGAGCCCGTGTAGGCAGATAGTAATAATAGATTTCTGCAATGAAGGGTTAAAGCTACATAAGATGTATGCCCAGTGGCGTGGTGTTAGGTGTGGAAATTCAGAGACATACCACTAGTGGATGTAAAGGAGGTCCATATAGGTCAACCTAATGGGTATAAAATGCAGGGTACATAGGTACTGATGCCGGCTAAAAAGTGAAAGTAAAAATAAGGATATAAGAATAAGAAGGAAGCTTACCGCTTGTGCAAGGCGTCAGACAAGCGGTGGACACCGCGTCTGTGACGCCTTGCACAAGCGGTAAGCTTCCTTCTTATTCTTATAGCCTTATTTTTACTTTCACTTTCACTTTTTAGCCGGCATCAGTACCTATGTACCCTGCATTTTATACCCATTAGGCTGACCTATATGGACCTCCTTTACATCCACTAGTGGTATGTCTCTGAATTTCCACACCTAACACCACGCCACTGGGCATACATCTTATGTAGCTTTAACCCTTCATTGCAGAAATCTATTATTACTATCTGCCTACACGGGCTCGTCTTTTTTCCAGGCACCACTCACCATCTGGTATGTGATCTCCTTCTCTCATGATTTAGCCATTCATTTCCTTTTTTTATTGTGCCAAGATTGGTTGATTTTGTACGGTTTCTATGTACCATTTTACTATTTACCCTGCCATGTTATTGATATACTGGAAGTCCAGTCTTGTACATACTTTATTTTGTTTGATTTTTTCTGTTCTATTTACTTTGTTTTTTTTCTTTGTATATTGTTTTGATTGCATCTACAGTAACTGATGAAGGTCTAATTAATGACCGAAACGTTTTTGTTGCTGGAAATTTGTTGCTGGAAAATAAAATTCACTTCCAAGTATAAGTTGAGTGCCAGGTTTTATTATATATCATTAAGGTGTTGGAACCTACCTGGGCACCATATCCTATATGCTGTGCGCACGTTTATCTATTAAAATGCCTGCTACACTGACAGTGATTGACACATTAGCCAATGATGGGACAGTAGTAGTCCCATCATCCGGCTAATGTGTTGAATGAAAAAAAAAAAAAATACTCCATACATGCTACATACATACATGCTACATACATACATACATTCATACATACATACATACATACATACATACATACATACATACATGCTACATACATACATGCTACATACATACATACATGCTACATACTACATACATACATGCTACATACATACATGCTACATACATACATGCTACATACATACATACATACATGCTACATACATACATGCTACATACATACATGCTACATACATACAGTGGGGCAAAAAAGTATTTAGTCAGTCAGCAATAGTGCAAGTTCCACCACTTAAAAAGATGAGAGGCGTCTGTAATTTACATCATAGGTAGACCTCAACTATGGGAGACAAACTGAGAAAAAAAAAATCCAGAAAATCACATTGTCTGTTTTTTTATCATTTTATTTGCATATTATGGTGGAAAATAAGTATTTGGTCAGAAACAAAATTTCATCTCAATACTTTGTAATATATCCTTTGTTGGCAATGACAGAGGTCAAACGTTTTCTGTAAGTCTTCACAAGGTTGCCACACACTGTTGTTGGTATGTTGGCCCATTCCTCCATGCAGATCTCCTCTAGAGCAGTGATGTTTTTGGCTTTTCGCTTGGCAACACGGACTTTCAACTCCCTCCAAAGGTTTTCTATAGGGTTGAGATCTGGAGACTGGCTAGGCCACTCCAGGACCTTGAAATGCTTCTTACGAAGCCACTCCTTCGTTGCCCTGGCGGTGTGCTTTGGATCATTGTCATGTTGAAAGACCCAGCCACGTTTCATCTTCAATGCCCTTGCTGATGGAAGGAGGTTTGCACTCAAAATCTCACGATACATGGCCCCATTCATTCTTTCATGTACCCGGATCAGTCGTCCTGGCCCCTTTGCAGAGAAACAGCCCCAAAGCATGATGTTTCCACCACCATGCTTTACATTAGGTATGGTGTTTGATGGATGAAACTCAGTATTCTTTTTCCTCCAAACACGACAAGTTGTGTTTCTACCAAACAGTTCCAGTTTGGTTTCATCAGACCATAGGACATTCTCCCAATACTCTTCTGGATCATCCAAATGCTCTCTAGCAAACTTCAGACGGGCCCGGACATGTACTGGCTTAAGCAGTGGGACATGTCTGGCACTGCAGGATCTGAGTCCATGGTGGCGTAGTGTGTTACTTATGGTAGGCCTTGTTACATTGGTCCCAGCTCTCTGCTGTTCATTCACTAGGTCCCCCCGCGTGGTTCTGGGATTTTTGCTCACCGTTCTTGTGATCATTCTGACCCCATGGGGTGTGGGATTTTGTGTGGAGCCCCAGATCGAGGGAGATTATCAGTGGTCTTGTATGTCTTCCATTTTCTAATTATTGCTCCCACTGTTGATTTCTTCACTCCAAGCTGGTTGGCTATTGCAGATTCAGTCTTCCCAGCCTGGTGCAGGGCTACAATTTTGTTTCTGGTGTCCTTTGACAGCTCTTTGGTCTTCACCATAGTGGAGTTTGGAGTCAGACTGTTTGAGGGTGTGAACAGGTGTCTTTTTATACTGATAACAAGTTTAAACAGGTGCCATTACTACAGGTAATGAGTGGAGGAAAGAGGAGACTCTTAAAGAAGAAGTTACAGGTCTGTGAGAGCCAGAAATCTTGATTGTTTGTTTCTGACCAAATACTTATTTTCCACCATAATATGCAAATAAAATGATAAAAAAAACAGACAATGTGATTTTCTGGATTTTTTTTCTCACTTTGTCTCCCATAGTTGAGGTCTACCTATGATGTAAATTACAGACGCCTCTCATCTTTTTAAGTGGTGGAACTTGCACTATTGCTGACTGACTAAATACTTTTTTGCCCCACTGTACATGCTACATACATACATGCTACATACATACATGCTACATACATGCATGCTACATACATACATGCTACATACATACATGCTACATACATACATGCTACATGCTACATACATGCTACATGCATACATGCTACATACATACATGCTACATACATACATGCTACATACATACATGCTACATACATACATGCTACATACATACATGCTACATACATACTGCATACATACATCCATACATACTACATACTTGCTACATACATACTACATGCATACATACATACCTACATACATTACATACATAAAGACATACAGTACATTAAACATAGATTACATACCATTACTTGTCATTTTGATCCCCGAAGCCAGTGTAATCTGTAAAAAATGTGAAAAAAACAAACAACCAATATACTCCCTGTCCGCAGAAATCCACGAGTGTGGATCTCCCGTGGAGAGCAGCAGCAACAGCTGTTGCAACCGCTCTCCAGGGGCCCCGGGAACACAATGACGGGAGGAAGGTATCCTTCGGCCACTATATTCCTCCGCCGCTGTAAAAAAAAAAGTCCCTAGTCTCACTTTATGGCATTGCTGGCTGACAAATTTTCCCATGCAGCAATTGCCATAAAGTGACACTTTGAACTATAGTAACCTCAGTGATGCACTGCAGGAGCCATTGTCTCCTGTCAGTGTGTCACTGAGGGTCCTATAGAGCAGTGACATCACCCGATGTCACTGTTCTATAGGGGAGATCGTCGTGGGACACTCGTTATTAATTGGACTACGGCGGACAGGTAGTATACGGTTTATTATTTTACGTTTTTTGCAGGCGCTGAAGTATGGTAAGTATGGTGAAATGAAGAATATTAAAATACTTTTTCCTAATGTGTGTGTGTTTTATTAACCCTTTTCTTACTATTGGATTAATAACGGATAGGCGTCTTATTGACGCCTCTCCGCTATTAACCCGGCTTAATGTCACCTTACGATAGCAAGGTGACATTAACCCCTTATTACCCCATATCCCACCACTACACGGGAGTGGGAAGAGAGGGGCTAAGTGCCGGACTTGGTGCATCTTACAGATGCGCCATTTCCGGGGCGGCTGCGGACTGGTATTTGTAGCCGGGGGGGCAATATCCATGGCCCCTCTCTAGGCTATGAATATCAGCCCGCAGCTGTCTGCGTAGCCTTTCTGGCTATAAAATATAGGGGGACCCCACGTCATTTTTTTGGGGGGTCCCCCTATTTTAATAGCCAGTAAAGGCTACGCAGACAGCTGCGGGCTGATATTCATAGCAGGCTACAAATATTGGCCCCCGGCTTTCCCCCTCTGGTGCAGAAAATTGCGCGGGAGCCCACGCCGTTTTATTCCGTTTTTTTTTTTTTTAAATTCAACACTCATAAAGGCCTCTTTCACACTTGCGTCAGTACGGGTCCGTCGCTATGCACACGACGTGGGCAGCGGATGCAGTTTTTCAACGCATCCGCTGCCCATTCTGTAGTGCGGGGAGGAGGGGGCAGAGTTTCTGCCGCGCATTCGCGGAAGAAAATGGCGGATGCGACGGACAAAAAAACGTTCACTTGAACGTTTTTTCGTGCCGATGGTCCGACAAAACACGACGGATCCATTGCACGACGGACGTGACTTGTGGCCTTCCGTCGTGATCCGTCGCTAATACAAGTCTATGGGTAAAAAACGCATCCTGCGAGCACATTTGCAGGATCCATTTTTTTCCACCGGATCCGTGTTTTACCGCCGGATCCGTTTTTTTCTGCCAGATCCGTTTTTTTCCGCCGGATCTGTTTTTTCTCGTTGTATTAGCGCCGGATTGCGCCTGATGGCCACACGTTTCATCCGTTTTTTTGCCGGATCCGTCAAAAAAGCTGTTTCTGCCTGACGGATAACACATACAGAGGAACGTTTTTTCTGTCCGGCGAAAACACGCACAGCGACGGATCTGGCAAAAAACGTATGAAACTGAGATGTGAAATGATGAATCCGGCCTCTGAATCTGTTTTTCATGCATGTTTCCATTCAAATCATGCACATTTTCCATTTTTTTTTTTTCCAAAAACCGCATCAAAACTGCACCAAAAAATGCATCAAAACTGCACCAAAAACTGCATCAAAAACCGCACCAAAAACCGCACCAAAAAGCTACATCAAAAACTGCACCACAAACCTGCACCAAAAACATACATCAAAACAGCACCAAAAACCGCACCAAAAACTGCATCAAAACCTGCATAAAAACTGGTGCAATTTTGATGCGGTTTTTGATGCAAGTTTTTGGTGCAGGTTTTTGGTGCAGTTATTGGTGCAGGTTTTTGATGCCGTTTTTGGTGCAGTTTTTAGTGCAGGTTTTTGGTGCAGTTTTTAGTGCAGGTTTTTGGTGCAGGTTTTGATGCAGTTTTTGGTGCTGTTTTTGATGTAGATTTTTGGTGCGGTTTTTGATGCTGATTTTGATGCTTTTTTTGATGCAGGTTTTTGGTGCGGATTTTGGTGCAGTTTTGATGCAGGTTTTGATGAGGTTTTTGGAAAATAAATAAACGGAAAATGTGCATGATTTGAATGGAAACATGCATGAAAAGAACGGACAAAAACCGTTTCTATGTGTTTTCCGTCCGGCGGAAACAGCTTTTTTGACGGATCCTGCAAAAAACGGATGAAACGTGTGGCCATCAGGCGCAATCCGGTGCTAATACAACTCTATGAGAAAAAACAGGATCTGGCGGAAAAAAACTGATCCGGCAGGAAAAAACGAATCCGGCGGAAAAAAACAGATCTGGCGGAAAAAAAACGGATCCGACAGAAAGAAACGGATCTGGCGGAAAAAAATGGATCCTGCAAATGAGCTCGCAGGATGCGTTTTTTTTCCCCATAGACTTGTATTAGCGACGGATCGCGACGAATGGCCACACGTCGCGTCCATCGTGCAACGGATCCGTCGTGTTTTGGCGGACCGTCGGCACGAAAAAACGTTCAAGTGAACGTTTTTTGTCCGTCGCGTCCGCCATTTTCTACCGCGCATGCGCGGCAGAAACTCTGCCCCCTCCTCCCCGCACTTCAGAATGGGCAGCGGATGCGTTGAAAAACTGCATCCGCTGCCCACGTCGTGTACAAATTTCACAACGCAAGTGTGAAAGAGGCCTTTATGAGTGTTGAATTTAAAAAAAAAAAAAAACGGAAAAAGCGGCGTGGGCTCCCGCGCAATTTTCTGCGCCAGAGGGGGAAAGTCGGGGGCCAATATTTGTAGCCTGCTATGAATATCAGCCCGCAGCTGTCTGCGTAGCCTTTACTGGCTATTAAAATAGGGGGACCCCCCCAAAAAAAATGACGTGGGGTCCCCCTATATTTTATAGCCAGAAAGGCTACGCAGACAGCTGCGGGTTGATATTCATAGCCTAGAGAGGGGCCATGGATATTGCCCCCCGGCTACAAATACCAGTCCGCAGCCGCCCCGGAAATGGCGCATCTGTAAGATGCACCAAGTCCGGCACTTAGCCCCTCTCTTCCCACTCCCGTGTAGCGGTGGGATATGGGGTAATAAGGGGTTAATGTCACCTTGCTATCGTAAGGTGACATTAAGCCGGGTTAAATAGCGGAGAGGCGTCAATAAGACGCCTATCCGTTATTAATCCAATAGTAAGAAAAGGGTTAATAAAACACACACACATTAGGAAAAAGTATTTTAATATTCTTCATTTCACCATACTTAGCATACTTCAGCGCCTGCAAAAAACGTAAAATAATAAACCGTATACTACCTGTCCGCCGTAGTCCAATTAATAACGAGTGTCCCACGACGATCTCCCCTATAGAACAGTGACATCGGGTGATGTCACTGCTCTATAGGACCCTCAGTGACACACTGACAGGAGACAATGGCTCCTGCAGTGCATCACTGAGGTTACTATAGTTCAAAGTGTCACTTTATGGCAATTGCTGCATGGGAAAATTTGTCAGCCAGCAATGCCATAAAGTGAGACTAGGGACTTTTTTTTTACAGTGGCGGAAGGATACCTTCCTTCCGTCATTGTGTTCCTGGAGCCCCTAGAGAGCGGTTGCAACAGCTGTTGCTGCTGCTCTCCACGGGAGATCGTCGTGGGACACTCGTGGATTTCTGCGCATCAGGGAGTATATTGGTTGTTTGTTTTTTTCACATTTTTTACAGATGACACTGGCTTCGGGGATCAAAATGACAAGTAATGGTGAGTATGTAATCTATGTTTAATGTACTGTATGTCTATATGTATGTATTGTATGCAGGGCCGGACTGGCCATAGGGCACTTCTGGCAAATGCCAGAAGGGCCGGTGCCAGTGGTGGGCCGCTCAATCCGCCGCCCCCGCCGTCGCATTCAACTATACCGGCGTATAGACGCCGGTACAGTTGAATGCAATGATGGAGGAGAGAGCGTCTACAGACGCTCCTCTCCCATCATTCCCCGCTGTGCCTCTGACACTGCGGGTGCGCGATGATGTCATGTCATATCGCGCACCTGCTGTGTCCCGGGCAGACTGCAGCTGCTGAGACAGGAGCAGGGACCAGGAAGCAACGCTGGGCACGAGGAGAGGTGAGGAGAGTTTTTTTTTTTTCTGGACTGTGGGGCCATTCTCGGAGGAGGGGAGGGGAGGAAGAGAAGAGATGTGGGCTGTATATAGTTCTCTGTGGGCTGTGCTCTGTGCTGTATACTGCTGTGGGCTGTATATAGTTCTCTGTGGGCTGTGCTCTGTGCTGTATACTGCTGTGGGCTGTATATAGTTCTCTGTGGGCTGTGCTCTGTGCTGTATACTGCTATGGGCTGTATATAGCTCTCTGTGGGCTGTGCTCTGTGCTGTATACTACTGTGGGCTGTATATAGCTCTCTGTGGGCTGTGCTCTGTGCTGTATACTGCTGTGTGCTCTGTGCTATATATAGTACTCTGTGGGCTGTGCTCTGTGCTGTATACTACTGTGTGCTATATATAGTTCTCTGGGCTGTGCTCTGTGCTGTATACTACTGTGTGCTCTGTGCTATATATAGTTCTCTGTGGGCTGTGCTCTGTGCTGTATACTACTGTGGGCTGTATATAGTACTCTGTGGGCTGTGCTCTGTGCTGTATACTACTGTGGGCTGTATATAGTACTCTGTGGGCTGTGCTCTGTGCTGTATACTACTGTGGGCTGTATATAGTACTCTGTGGGCTGTGCTCTGTGCTGTATACTGCTGTGGGCTGTATATAGCTCTCTGTGGGCTGTGCTCTGTGCTGTATACTACTGTGGGCTGTATATAGCTCTCTGTGGGCTGTGCTCTGTGCTGTATACTACTGTGTGCTCTGTGCTATATATAGTACTCTGTGGGCTGTGCTCTGTGCTGTATACTACTGTGTGCTATATATAGTTCTCTGGGCTGTGCTCTGTGCTGTATACTACTGTGGGCTGTATATAGTACTCTATGGGCTGTGCTCTGTGCTGTATACTACTGTGGGCTGTATATAGTACTCTGTGGGCTGTGCTCTGTGCTGTATACTACTGTGGGCTGTATATAGTTATCTGTGGGCTGTGCTCTGTGCTGTATGCTACTGTGGGCTGTATATAGTTCTCTGTGGGCTGTGCTCTGTGCTGTATATAGTTCTCTGTGGGCTGTGCTCTGTGCTGTATACTACTGTGGGCTGTATATAGTTCTCTGTGGGCTGTGCTGTATATAGTACTCTGTGGGCTGTGCTGTATATAGTACTCTGTGGGCTGTGCTGTGTATAGTACTCTGTGGGCTGTGCTGTATATAGTACTCTGTGGGCTGTGCTGTGTATAGTACTCTGTGGGCTGTGCTGTATATAGTACTCTGTGGGCTGTGCTGTATATAGTACTCTCTGGGCTGTGCTGTATATAGTACTCTCTGGGCTGTGCTGTATATAGTACTCTCTGGGCTGTGCTTTATATAGTACTCTGGGCTGTGCTGTATATAGTACTCTGGGCTGTGCTTTATATAGTTCTCTGTGGGCTGTGCTGTATATAGTTCTCTGTGGGCTGTGCTGTATATAGTTCTCTGTGGGCTGTGCTGTATATATTACTTTGTGGGCTGTGCTGTATATATTACTCTGTGGGCTGTGCTGTATACTACTGTGTGGACTGTGCTGTATACTTCTACGTGGGCTGTGCTGTATACTACTGTGTGGTCTGTGCTGTATACTACTGTGTGGTCTGTGCTGAATACTGCTGTGTGGGCTGTGTTATCTACTACGCGAGCTGTGCTATAGTATGCAGGCTGTGCTGTATACTATGCGGTTTGTGCTATATAATATGCGGGCTTTGCTATATACTATGGGGAGTATATTATATTCTATGGGGGAGGCCATGTTATGTACTATGTGGCTGTGTTATATACTATTGTGGGGGTATATTATATTCTATGGGGGAGGCTGCGTTATATACTATGGGGGCTGCATTATATTCTATGGGGGGCTACATTATATATTATGGGGAGGTGGGCTGTATTATATTCTATGGGGGTTACATACTCTGGGGTGGCTGCATTATACTCTGTGGGGTGGCTGCATTATACTCTGGGGTGGCTGCATTATACTCTGGGGTGGCTGCATTATACTCTGGGGTGGCTGCATTATACTATATGTGGGCTGCATTATACTGTATCGAGGACTATGGGGAATACGTTATACTATATGAAGAACTATGGGGTGCATTATACTATGGGAAGTGAATTGTACTACATGGATGACTGTGGCGGTGCATTATACTATATGGAGCACTATGAGGATTGTATTATGCTATATGGAGGACTATGAGGATTGTATTATGCTATATGGAGGACTATGAGGAGTGTATTATACTATGTGGAGGACTGAGCAGTGTATTTTAATATATGGAGGACTATAGGGAGTGTATTATACTATATGGAGGACTATGGAGCACATTATAATATATGGAGGACTATGGGGTGTATTTTACTAAACAAGTAAAATGCTGCATATTCGGATTGTTTTTGCTGGAACAAAAAGCCTTGTTGTCAGCAGCACATTGCCAGTGTAAACTGTAGATGTGCTGCTGAAAACATGATACTGTATGGTGATCTGTTAGTGATCTATTAGTGATCGTTCTGTCTCATCATTATTCCTCAGCTGGTGGAAAGAGGCCGGGAAACAAGCGTTGAACAACTTCAGTATTGTCGATCAAACTCGTTTAGCGGCCTGAACTCGGCGCACGTAAATACAACAGAAAGGCTTCTGTGTGATGTGCAATATGTTAGCATTTGGGGACCCATTTTAAACTTTGCCTAGGGCCCCACTTTGCCTAAAACCGGCCCTGCCTACAAGTGTACAAAGATATTATACAGTCACCATGTGACAAGTGGGCCTGTGTAACTTCAAATGCCAGGGCTGAATTTTAGTCCCAGTCCGGCCCTGATTGTATGTATGTAGCATGTATGAATGTAGCATGTATGTATGTATGTATATAGTATGTATGTAGCACGTATGTAGTATGTATGTAGCATGTATGTATGTATGTAGAATATATGCATGTAGCATGTATGTATGTAGCATGTATGTATGTAGCATGTATGTATGTAGCATGTATGCATGTATGTAGCATGTATGCATGTATGTAGCATGTATGCATGTATGTAGCATGTATGCATGTATGTAGCATGTATGCATGTAGTATGTATGTATGTAGCATGTATGTATGTACGTAGCATGTATGTAGCATGTATGCAGCATGTATGTATGTATGTAGCATGTATGTATGTCTGTAGCATGTATGTATGTATGTATGTAGCATGTATGGAGTATTTTTTTTTTTTTTTTTTTTTTTACATTCAGCACATTAGCCGGATGATGGGACTACTACTGTCCCATCATTGGCTAATGTGTCAATCACTGTCAGTGTAGCAGGCATCGTCCGATGGGACTTGTAGTCCCATCGGACGATGCCTGCACAGACACCAAGACCCCCGGCAGGCCGTACAGACCCCGGAGAGGCCGCACAGACTCCCCGGCAGGCCGTACAGACCCCGGAGAGGCCGCACAGACCCTACTGGCAGTCCGTACAGACCCCGGAGAGTCCGCACAGACCCCCCGGCAGGCACGCACACTCGCACAGACCCCGCCCGCACAGAGACACGCAGTCTCCACCCACGCACCGCCCACACTCCATTATAGTGATTTTTGCACTGTGGGGACTTCCGATTTCCGATATCGCAGAAATATCGGAACTCGGTATCGGAATTCCGATACAGTGAATATCGGCCGATACCCGATATTTGCAGTATCGGAATGCTCAACACTAGTTATCACTGATCATATTGACTGTCATTTTTTTGTGTAAATACTGATGAAAAAAAGTCATTTAGCATATTGGCTTTTTCCTCATCCTCATCCACCATTTCACCCAGACTATTTTTAAGGGGGCCAACACTATCATTTTTTTAGTTTCTTACTATTTGCATAGTTAAAGAATATTTTGGGATTATTTATACTCTCTCTGGCAATGAGTCTCTCTGTCTCAATCTTTGCTGCCTTGATTTGCTTTTTACTGAATTTATTTAATTTTCTGTATTTATTTAATGCCTCATCACTACCTACTTCCTTTAATTCTCTAAATGCTTTCTTTTTGTCACTTATTGCGCCCCTTACAGCTCTATTTAGCCATATTGGTTTCCTCCTATTTCGAGTATGTTTATTCCCATACGGTATATACTGTGCACAGGTCCTATCCAGGATGCTAATAAACGTCTCCCATTTTCTTTGTGTATTTTTTTGTCTCAGGATATCGTCCCAGTTAATTGCACCAAGATCATCTCTCATCTGTTGGAAATTTGCCCTCCTGAAGTTTAGGTCCTTGTAACCCCTCTACTACACATCTTATTAAAGGATACATGAAAACTTATTATTTTGTGATCACTATTCCCCAAGTGACCCCCAACCCTTATATTTGATATGCGGTCTGGCCTGTTGGTTATTATTAGGTTTAGCAGTGCCCCCCTTCTTGTTGGGTCCTGAACCAGTTGTGAAAGGTAATTGTCTCTCATAGTTGTCAAAAAACCGATTACCTTTGCTGGAACTGCAGGTTTCTGTTCCACAATTTATTTCAGGGTAGTTGAAGTCCCCCATGATAATGACTTCTCCTTGAGTCGCAGCTTCATCTATTTGCTTTACGAGGATATTCTCCGTTGCTTCAGTAATTTATTATTTTTTCCCCCTCCCTTATCTCCACCCACAGGGACTCTACATTTTCATTAGATTCACCTATATTATCACGCAGGATGGGTTTTAACCCCTTAACCTCCAAGGGTGGTTTGCATTTTAATGACCAGGCCAATTTTTACAATTCTGACCACTGTCCCTTTATGAGGTTATAACTCTGGAACGCTTCAACGGATCCCAGTGATTCTGACGTTGTTTTCTCATGACATGTTGTACTTCATGATAGTGGTAAAATTTCTTTGATATTACTTGCGTTTATTTGTGGAAAAAACGGAAATTTGGCGAAAATTTTGAAAATTTCGCAATTTTCCAACTTTGAATTTTCATGCTCTTAAATCACATTGATATGTTACACAAAATACTTAATAAGTAACATTTCCCACATGTCTACTTTATATCAGCACAATTTTGAAACCAAAATTTATTTTTTGTTAGGGGTTTAAAAGTTGACCAGTGATTTCTCATTTTTACAACATCATTTTTTTTTAGGGACCACATCACATTTGAAGTTACTTTGAGGGGTCTATATGATAGAAGAAAAAAAAGTGACACTATTCTAAAAACTGTACCCCTCAAGGTGCTCAAAACCACTTTTAAGAAGTTTATTAACCCCTCAGATGCTTCACAGGAATTTTTGGAATATTTAAAAAAAAAAAAAGTGAACATTTAACTTTTTTTCACAAAAATGATCTTCTCACCCCCAATTTTTTATTTTCCCAAGGGTAACGGGAAATTGGACCCCAACAGCTGTTGTGCAATTTGTTCTGAGTATACTGATACCCCATATGTGGGGGTAAACCACTGTTTGGGCGCATGGCAGAGCTTGGAAGTGAAGGAGTGCCATTTGACTTCAACGCAGAATTGCCTGGAATTGAGATAAGACACCATGTCGCATTTGGAGAGCCCCTGATGTGCCTAAACAGTGGAAACCACAAACAAGTGACAGCATTTTGGAAGCTGGACCACCTAAGGAACTTATCTAGATGTGTGGTGTGCACTTTGAACCCCCAATTGTTTCACTAAAGTTTATAAAAGCCGTGAAAATAAAAAAAAATAAAAAAATACATTTTTTTTCCACAAAAATGATTTTTTTGCCCCATTTTTTTATTTTCCCAAGAGTATCTGAAGAAATTGGACCCCAAAAGTTGTATAATTTGTCCTGAGTATGCTGATACCCCATATGTGGGGGAAAACTACTGTTTGGGCACACGTCAGGGCTCGGAAGGGAAGAAGTGGCGTTTTGGAATGCAGACTTTGATGGAATGGTCTGCGGGCGTCACGTTGCGTTTGCAGAGCCCCTGATGTGCCTAAACAGTGGAAACCCTCCCAATTCTAACTCTAACCCGAACACACACCTAACCCTAATCATAACCCTAACCACACCACTAACCTGAACACACCCCTAATCCCAACCCCAACACACCCCTAACCCTAATCACAACGCTAACCCCAACCCAACCGTAAACGTAATCTAAACCCAACTCTAGCCCCAACCCTAACTTTAGCCCCACCCTAACCCTAATGGGAAAATGGAAATAAATACATTTTTTTATTTTATTATTTTTGCCTAACTAAGGCAGTGATAAAGGGGGGGTTGATTTACTATTTATAGCGGGGTTTTATTTTTAGCAGCTGTCACACACTAAAAGACGCTTTTTTTGCAAAAAATAGTTTTTGCATCACCACATCTTGAGAGCTATAATTTTTCCATATTTTGGCCCACAGAGTCATGTGAGGTCTTTTTTTTGCGGGACGAGTTGACATTTTTATTGGTACCATTTTAGGGCACATGACATTTTTGACTACTTTTTATTACGATTTTTGTTAGGCAGGATGAACAAAAAACTGCAATTTGTGAATTTCTTGGGGGGGGGGGCATTTATAACGTTCCGCGTTTGGTAAAAATTAATAAAGCAGTTTTATTCTTCGGGTTAGTACGATTAAAGCGGTATCTCAGTTATATCATTTTTTTATGTTTTGGCGCTTTCATACAATGAAAATTATTTTATGTAAAAAATAATTATTTTTGCATCGCTTTATTCTGAGGGCTATGACTTTTTTTTTTTTCGCTGATGTTGCTGTATGGCAGCTCGTTTTTTGCGAGACAAGATGACGTTCTCAGCAGTACCATGTTTATTTATATCCATCTTTTTGATCGCGTGTTATTCCAGTTTTTGTTCGGCGGTATGATGATAAAGCATTGTTTTTTGCCTCGTTTTTTTATTTTTATTTTTTTTACTGTGTTCACTGAAGGGGTTAACTAGTGGTTAACTAGTGGGACAGTGTTATAGGTCGGGTTGTTACGGACGCGGCGATACTAAATATGTGTACTTTTATTGTTTTTTTTTTTCTTATTTACATAAAGAAATGTATTTATTAGAACAATATATATATATATATATATATATATATATATATATGTTTTTGTTTTTTTTCTTCTTTATTTAGGAATTTGTTTTTTAATATTTTTACACAGTGTAATATTTTTTTTTTTTTTTATTTTGTCCCAGGGTGGGACATCACTATGTAGTGTCAGATCGCTGATCTGACACTTTGGAGAGCCCCCTCCCTGCGTGAGGCCTCCCTATGTCACCGGAACGCTGCAATCATGTTTGATCGCAGAGTTCCGGGGGTTAATGTGCCGTGACCGCTCCTGGCTTATAGTGCCGTATGTCAGCTGTCATAATCAGCTGACACCCGGCCGCACTACCCCCCCCCCCCCCCCCCCCCCCCCCATGAGCGCGTCTGATCGCCTATGACATACTGTCACGTCCATGGGAAATAAGTCCCGAGTCACATGGACAGGATAATATGTACAATGGCTGAAAGGGGTTAAGGATGATTTTACATATAAACACCACCCCCTCGCTTATTTATTTATACGGTGATATCTGAACAGACTATAGCCCTGTAAATTAATAGCCCAGTCATGGCTCTCGTCCAGCCATGTCTCAGATATCCCCACCATGTCAGAATTAATTTTGTTGGAACATAATTATAATTCCACCATTTTGTTGGTGAGGCTTCTGGCATTAGTAGACATACACTTTATGTATCTCTCTTTACCTCTAATCTTTCTTAAATTATTAATTGTTCTAACCCCCACCCCCCATGCCACCCCCACCCCCAATTTCTTTATTTGTGCCCAGGTCACTATCTACACTATCTTCCCCTCCTATAAAATGAATACCCTCCCATCCAATCCCTAGTTTAAACACTCCTCCAACCTTCTAGCCATTTTCTCCCCAGCACAGCTGCACCTTCCCCATTGAGGTGCAGCCCGTCCCTAGAGTAGAACCTGTAGCCAACTGAGAAGTCGGCCCAGTTCTCCAGGAACCCAAACCCCTCCTTCCTACACCAATTCTTGAGCCACTTATTAACTTCCCTAATCTCCTGTTGCTTCTCTGGCGTGACACGTGGTACAGGCAGTATTTCAGAGAATACCACCTTGGAGGTCCTTGCTTTAAGCTTACAGCCTAATTCCCTGAAATCATCTTTAACCCCTTAATCCCGTATGACGTACTATACCGTCGAGGTGGGGTGGGCCTTAATTCCCGGTGACGGTATAGTACGTCATACGCGATCGGCCGCGCTCACGGGGGGAGCGCGGCCGATCGCGGCCGGGTGTCGGCTGCATATCGCAGCTGACATCCGGCACTATGTGCCAGGAGCGGTCACGGACCGCCCCCGGCACATTAACCCCCGGCACACCGCGATCAAACATGATCGCGGTGTACCGGCGGTACAGGGAAGCATCGCGCAGGGAGGGGGCTCCCTGCGGGCTTCCCTGAGACGATCGGTACAAGGTGATGTACTCACCTCGTACCGAACGTCTTCTCCCTGCAGGCCCCGGATCCAAAATGGCCGAGGGGCTGTATCCGGGTCCTGCAGGGAGCACTTCCGGGTCGGAGCAGGCTGCAGATGAAAGCTGCAGCCTGCACGGCTGTAAGTGAGATCGGAGATCTCACAGAGTGCTGTGCACACTGTGAGATCAGCGATCTGTAATGTCCCCCCCTGGGACAAAGTAAAAAAGTAAAAAAAAAAATTTCCACATGTGTAAAAAAAAAAAAAAAAAATTCCTAAATAAATAATAATAAAAAAAAAAAAAATATTATTCCCATAAATACATTTCTTTATCTAAAAAAAACAAACAAAAACAATAAAAGTACACATATTTAGTATCGCCGCGTCCGTAACGACCCAACCTATAAAACTGGCCCACTAGTTAACCCCTTCAGTAAACACCGTAAGAAAAAAAAAAAAAAAACGAGGCAAAAAACAACGCTTTATTACCATACCGCCGAACAAAAAGTGGAATAACACGCGATCAAAAAGACGGATATAAATAACCATGTTACCGCTGAAAACGTCATCTTGTCCCGCAAAAAACGAGCCGCCATACAGCATCATCAGCAAAAAAATAAAAAAGTTATAGTCCTGAGAATAAAGCGATGCCAAAATAATTATTTTTTCTATAAAATAGTTTTTATCGTATAAAAGCGTCAAAACATAAAAAAATGATATAAATGAGGTATCGCTGTAATCGTACTGACCCGACGAATAAAACTGCTTTATCAATTTTACCAAGCGCAGAACGGTATAAACGCCTCTCCCAAAAGAAATTCATGAATAGCTGGTTTTTGGTTATTCTGCCTCACAAAAATCGGAATAAAAAGTGATAAAAAATGGTCACGTGTCCGAAAATGTTACCAATAAAAACGTCAACTCGTCCCGCAAAAAACAAGACCTCACATGACTCTGTGCACCAAAATGTGGAAAAATTATAGGTCTCAAAATGTGGAGACGCAAAAACTTTTTTGCTATAAAAAGCGTCTTTTAGTCTGGTTTCACACTTGCGTTTTTATCTGCATGCGTTTTTTAAAAAAACCGCATGTGTGAAAAAAATGCATGTAAACGCGGTAAAACACAAGAAAACAAGAAAAAAACAAAAAACCCTAACCCTACCCCTAACCTGAAATACGTGGCACTGAAATACGTGGCACTGAAATATACGTTTATATACGTATATACGTATATAAGTGCCACGATATTTCAGTGGCCACGTATTTAAGTGCCACGTATTTAAGTGCCACGTATTTAAGTGCCACGTATTTAAGTGCCACGTATTTAAGTGCCACGTATTTAAGTGCCACGTATTTAAGTGCCACGTATTTAAGTGCCACGTATTTAAGTGCCACGTATTTAAGTGCCACGTATTTAAGTGCCACGTATTTAAGTGCCACGTATTTAAGTGCCACGTATTTAAGTGCCACGTATTTTTCAGTGCCTGAAATACGTGGCACTGAAATACGTGGCACTGAAATATCGTGGCACTGAAATATCGTGGCACTTAAATACGTGGCACTTAAATACGTGGCACTTAAATACGTGGCACTTATATACGTGGCACTTATATACGTGGCACTTATATACGTGGCACTTATATACGTGGCACTTATATACGTGGCACTTATATACGTGGCACTTACATACGTGGCACTTACATACGTGGCACTTACATACGTGGCACTTACATACGTGGCACTTACATACGTGGCACTTACATACGTGGCACTTATATACGTGGCACTTATATACGTGGCACTTATGACTGTCAGAAAATGTTCAGTAAACGGTTAGGGGTGAGGTTAGGGGTAGGGTTTCAGGTAGAATTGGGGAGTTTCCACTGTTCAGGCACATCAGGGGCTCTCCAAATGCGACATGGCGTCCAATCTCAATTCCAGCCAATTCTGCGTTGAAAAAGTAAAACAGTGCTCCTTCCCTTCCGAGCTCTCCCGTGCGTCCAAAAAGGGGTTTACCCCAACATATGGGGTATCAGCGTACTAGGGACAAATTGAACAACAACTTCTGGGGTCCAAGTTCTCTTGTTATCCTTGGGAAAATAAAAATTTGGGGGGCTAAAAATCATTTTTGTGGGAAAAAAAATATGTTTTATTTTCACGGCTCTGCGTTGTAAACTGTAGTGAAACACTTGGGGGTTCAAAGTTCTCACAACACATCTAGATAAGTTCCTTGGGAGGTCTAGTTTCCAATATGGGGTCACTTGTGGGGGGTTTGTACTATTTGGGTACATCAGGGGCTCTGCAAATGCAACGTGACGCCTGCAGACCAATCCATTTAAGTCTGCATTCCAAATGGCGCTCCTTCCCTTCCGAGCTCTGTCATGCGCCCAAACAGTGGTTCCCCCCCACATAGGGGGTATCAGCGTACTCAGGACAAATTGGACAACAACTTTTAGGGTCCAATTTATCCTGATACCCTTGTGAAAATACAAAACTGGGGGCTAAAAAATCATTTTTGTGAAAAAAAAAATAATTTTTATTTTCACGGCTCTGCGTTATAAACTGTAATGAAACACTTGGGGGTTCAAAGTTCTCACAACACATCTAGATAAGTTCCTTGGGGGGTCTAGTTTCCAATATGGGGTCACTTGTGGGGGGTTTGTACTGTTTGGGTACATCAGGGGCTCTGCAAATGCAACGTGACGCCTGCAGACCAATCCATTTAAGTCTGCATTCCAAATGGCGCTCCTTCCCTTCCGAGCTCTGTCATGCGCCCAAACAGTGGTTCCCCCCCACATAGGGGGTATCAGCGTACTCAGGACAAATTGGACAACAACTTTTAGGGTCCAATTTATCCTGATTCCCTTGTGAAAATACAAAACTGGGGGCTAAAAAATCATTTTTGTGAAAAAAAAAATAATTTTTATTTTCACGGCTCTGCGTTATAAACTGTAATGAAACACTTGGGGGTTCAAAGTTCTCACAACACATCTAGATAAGTTCCTTGGGGGGTCTAGTTTCCAATATGGGGTCACTTGTGGGGGGTTTGTACTGTTTGGGTACATCAGGGGCTCTGCAAATGCAACGTGACGCCTGCAGACCAATCCATTTAAGTCTGCATTCCAAATGGCGCTCCTTCCCTTCCGAGCTCTGTCATGCGCCCAAACAGTGGTTCCCCCCCACATAGGGGGTATCAGCGTACTCAGGACAAATTGGACAACAACTTTTAGGGTCCAATTTATCCTGATACCCTTGTGAAAATACAAAACTGGGGGCTAAAAAATCATTTTTGTGAAAAAAAAAATAATTTTTATTTTCACGGCTCTGCGTTATAAACTGTAATGAAACACTTGGGGGTTCAAAGTTCTCACAACACATCTAGATAAGTTCCTTGGGGGGTCTAGTTTCCAATATGGGGTCACTTGTGGGGGGTTTGTACTGTTTGGGTACATCAGGGGCTCTGCAAATGCAACGTGACGCCTGCAGACCAATCCATTTAAGTCTGCATTCCAAATGGCGCTCCTTCCCTTCCGAGCTCTGTCATGCGCCCAAACAGTGGTTCCCCCCCACATAGGGGGTATCAGCGTACTCAGGACAAATTGGACAACAACTTTTAGGGTCCAATTTATCCTGATACCCTTGTGAAAATACAAAACTGGGGGCTAAATTTCATTTTTGTGAAAAAAAAAAATAAAAATTATTTTCACGGCTCTGCGTTATAAACTGTAGTGAAACACTTGGGGGTTCAAAGCTCTCAAAACACATCTAGATAAGTTCCTTAGGGGGTCTACTTTCCAAAATGGTGTCACTTGTGGGGGGGTTTAATGTTTAGGCACATCAGGGGCTCTCCAAACGCAACATGGCATCCCATCTTAATTCCAGTCAATTTTGCATTGAAAAGTAAAATAGCGCTTCTTCCCTTCTGAGCTCTGCTATGCGCCCAAACAATGGTTTACACCCACATATGGGGTATCGTCGTACTCAGGACAAATTGCACAACAACTTTTGTGGTCTAATTTCTTCTCTTACCCTTGGGGAAATAAAAAAATGGGGGTGAAAAGATCATTTTTGTGAAAAAATATGATTTTTTATTTTTACGGCTCTGCATTATAAACTTCTGTAAAGCACTTGTTGGGTCAAAGTGCTCACCACACATCTAGATAAGTTCCTTAGGGGGTCTACTTTCCAAAATGGTGTCACTTGTTAGGGGTTTCAATGTTTAGGCACATCAGGGGCTCTCCAAATGCAACATGGCGTCCCATCTCAATTCCAGTCAATTTTGCATTGAAAAGTCAAATGGCGCTCCTTTGCTTCCAAGCTCTGCCCTGCGCCCAAACAATGGTTTACACCCACATATGGGGTATCAGCGTACTCAGGACAAATTGCACAACAATTTTTGGGGTCCAATTTCTTCTCTCACCCTTGGGAAAATAAAAAATTGGGGGTGAAAAGATCATTTTTGTGAAAAAATATGATTTTTTATTTTTACGGCTCTGCATTATAAACTTCTGTAAAGCACTTGTTGGGTCAAAGTGCTCACCACACATCTAGATAAGTTCCTTAGGGGGTCTACTTTCCAAAATGGTGTCACTTGTTAGGGGTTTCAATGTTTAGGCACATCAGGGGCTCTCCAAATGCAACATGGCGTCCCATCTCAATTCCAGTCAATTTTGCATTGAAAAGTCAAATGGCGCTCCTTTGCTTCCAAGCTCTGCCATGCGCCCAAACTGTGGTTTACCCCCACATATGGGGTATCAGCGTACTCAGGACAAATTGTACAACAACTTTTGGGGTCTATTTTCTCCTGTTACCCTTGGTAAAATAAAACAAATTGGAGCTGAAATAAATTTTGTGTGAAAAAAAGTTAAATGTTCATTTTTATTTAAACATTCCAAAAATTCCTGTGAAACACCTGAAGGGTTAATAAACTTCTTGAAAGTGGTTTTGAGTACCTTGAGGGGTGCAGTTTTTAGAATGGTGTCACACTTGGGTATTTTCTATCATATAGACCCGTCAAAATGACTTCAAATGAGATGTGGTCCCTAAAAAAAAATGGTGTTGTAAAAATGAGAAATTGCTGGTCAACTTTTAACCCTTATAACTCCGTCACAAAAAAAAATTTTGGTTCCAAAATTGTGCTGATGTAAAGTAGACATGTGGGAAATGTTATTTATTAAGTATTTTGTGTGACATATGTCTGTGATTTAAGGGCATAAAAATTCAAAGTTGGAAAATTGCGATATTTTCAAAATTTTCGCCAAATATTCGTTTTTTTCACAAATAAACGCAAGTTATATCGAAGAAATTTTACCACTAACATGAAGTACAATATGTCACGAGAAAACAATGTCAGAATCGCCAAGATCCGTTGAAGCGTTCCAGAGTTATAACCTCATAAAGGGACAGTGGTCAGAATTGTAAAAATTGGCCTGGTCATTAACGTGCAAACCACCCTCGGGGCTTAAGGGGTTAAGGACCTTCCACCTTCCTCTAACTTTGTAATTTGTGCCAATGTGCACCATGACTGCTGGGTCCTCACCAGCCCCTCCCAGTAATCTGTCCACCCGATCAGCGATGTGTCGGACTCGAGTGCCAGGTAGGCAGCACACCGTTCGATGATCCCTGTCTTTGTGACAGATTGCCCTATCTGTTCCCCTAATAATTGAGTCCCCCCTATACCAGCACCTGTCTGACCTGCCCTGCTCTCCTATTTCCCTCCTTACTGTAGCAGACACTCCTCCGGCTTTCAGAGGACATGCCTGGCTGCAGCAGTGCTTCCCTTTACTGGCACCTCCCTCATCCGCCAAGTTGGCAAACTTATTGGGGTGTGCCAGATCAGGACTAGCCTTTCCTCTAGTGCGCTTTCTGTCACCCAGCTTGCTGCTTCACTGTCCTGCAGCTCCATCCTACCATCCCCCCATCTATCCCATTGAGCGTCTGCTCAGTGAGCAGAAGACTCCTTTCCATATCGTCTATGGATCTCAGTGTTGCCAGCTGCACATTTAAATCCAGTATCTGGGCATCCAAATGCACAATGTGCTCACATCTCACACAGCAGTATGCACCTTTGACCGGCTGCTCAAGGACTGCATACATGTGGGCAAAATGTACACTGGATGGCATTAACAATAGTGGAGCACATTTCCTAACTGAGATTCGATTCAATTCAGTGATTCCTCCCTTGCAAAGTCCCTGAATTCAAAGTCCCTAGTATCACAAGTCATACACTTACTTCTGTTCGCACTCCAGACACACTCAGCTAGTTCACACTCGCCAAGGGATAAGATTTAAATAGGTTTTTTTAAGCACTAAGGGTTTGTTTCCACTTGGCATATTTGCTCTGGATTGGACGCTGCGTACAGCCGCAGCATCCAGATGTTACAGCATAGTGGATGGGATTTTATGAAATCCCATCTCCACTATGCTTACAAAGACGCAGGTGGCAAACCTGCATATATACGCAAACATGCGGCTCGTCTTTATAGACTGCAGCATGCCTATTTATCTTGTGGAGACACTCAGTCTCCACAAGATAAATTACACAGTCTATGTATAGGATGCGGTGATTCCGCATGGTTCAATGAACACATGCGGAATCACCGCGAGTACAAAATCCGGCAGCGCTTTGGGTGGAGCGGGGATCTGCGGGATCCGCTGCATTCAAATCACTGCCGGTACTCCACGTGGAAACATAGCCTTAGGGTACCGTCACACAGTGGCACTTTTGTCGCTACGACGGTACGATCCGTGACGTTCCAGCGATATCCATACGATATCGCTGTGTCTGACACGCAGCAGCGATCAGGGACCCTGCTGTGAATCGTACGTCGTAGCAGCTCGTTTGGAACTTTCTTTCGTCGCTGGATCTCCCGCTGTCATCGCTGGATCGTTGTGTGTGACAGCGATCCAGCGATGCGTTAGCTTGTAACCAGGGTAAACATCGGGTTACTAAGCGCAGGGCTGCGCTTAGTAACCCGATGTTTACCGTGGTTACCAGCGTAAAAGTAAAAAAAACCAAACAGTACATACTCACATTCCGGTGTCTGTCCCCCGGCGTTCTGCTTCTCTGCACTGTGAGCGCCGGCCGGAAAGCGAGCACAGCGGTGACGTCACCGCTGTGCTTTCCGGCTGGCACAGACACAGTGGAGAGAAGCAGAACGCCGGGGGACAGACACCGGAATGTGAGTATGTACTGTTTTTTTTTTTTTTACTTTTACGCTGGTAACCACGGTAAACATCGGGTTACTAAGCGCGGCCCTGCGCTTAGTAACCCGATGTTTACCCTGGTTACCCGGGGCCTTCAGCATCGTTGGTCGCTGGAGAGCTGTCTGTGTCGTATCGCTGGTCGTGATCGTTGGTAAATCGTTATGTGAGACGGTACCCTTACCCAACCAACAGCTCAATGCACTTCCAAAGGACTGAAACCCCCAACCTGCTGCCACTTATAAACCCTTAATTATGAACCCCCACCCTTAATTAAACCCTTGTGAGTATAGCTACTCCTCAGGATTTAAGATCAATGTCGTTAACCCTTAAACACAGTAAAATAACAGACTGAAAACCTGTTTAGAGAAAAATAGGTTAAGAAAGCCCAATAAAATTGAACAGGTAGAAAAGCACTTAGCAATTCACAATTCAGAAACTCACAGAAATTCACACAGGTATTTGCTGCAGGATTCCCAAATACTTATTCACTGAATCACGCTTACGCTCTGGACACATTCAGCTCCTTTAGCACTAACCCAACCAACAGCTCAATGCACTTCCAAATGTTAATATAGACATATGGTTAAAGGGATTCTGTCACCTCATTTTGCCGCTATAAACTGCGGCCACCGCCATTAGGGGCTTATCTACAGCATTCCGTAGTGCTGTAGATAAGCCCCCGATGTAACCTGAAAGATAAGAAAAACAAGTTAGATTATACTCACCCAGGGTTCGGTATGGTCCGGGACAGGCACCTCCCATATTCATGCGATGACGTCCTCTTCCTTGTTTCTGTTGCGGCTCCAGCGCAGGCTGATTTGCCCTGTTGAGGGTAGCATAAAGTACTGCAGTGCGCAGGCGCAGGGTCTCTATGACCTTTCCCGGCTCCTGCGCACTGCAGTACTTTGCTCTGCCCTCAACAGGGCAGATAATTACGCAGGAGCTGCGACAGAAGCAAGAAAGAGGACGTCGCCTTACCTGCGACGGCCATCGGACCCGGACCACCCCTGGGTGAGAATAGTCTAACATGTTTTTCTTATCTTTCAAGTTACATCGGGGGCTTATCTACAGCATTACAGGGTTTATTTTAAGGTTCAGATTTGTGATTGAGAACATCAGGTGGTATACTCTGATCGAAAATCTGCATACTATCAGAAGTAACCACCATATATGAAACATGTCTCCTGTAGAACTACACCCTTTTAAGCAATTGGGGGAATAGTTGGCGACTGCCTTGGCCACTCTGGCTGGGGTTAGGTACCATCTAGTCAATACCTTATAGTTTGTTTCCAGCATCAAGGTGTTTAATATTCCACCAGTTGAGGAGGACCAAATCTGGGTCCACTCCGATTCAGTTAGGGTGGAATCAATATCAGACTCCCAATGGGAAGTGAAACCACAAAAAGCTGAAATGTAGTTAAACAAATCGCTACATAAAGAGAACCAAATTGTCGATTTAAAATTTTAGATTTATTATTCAAAAAATTAAAAAGGTGACAAGACATAAATACAAAAATACCCTGAAGGACAACCAAAGAAAACAACCTACCTATTGCTAGAATGTAAGAACCCACAAATTTACCCAGAGTCAGGCAGAACAATTTTGTTGATAATGGAGAGGTGCACGGGTGCTCTATATAAAACCTTATAATCCAAAGGATGGCTTAAGGTGTAGCTGTAATACTATTGCTATATATAAATAAAAGCCCCCAATTACATATAGGAAAGTACACCTCACATATCGCATTGCAAATAGTAAACCAGTATATTACCTGGATACCAAGATCATTGGTTGTGGGTACTGCTGAATGGTGATGGTAGCGGTGGTCAAATGGTTCCCCTGCTCCCCGACGCGCGTTTCACCCGTAGCTTCTTCCGGGATCGTGATGATCTGATAAAGGTTTTATTTGAGGCAATGTCCTTGCCTGTAAAGCCCTTGTGATGCAAAGCAATGATAACTGCATGTGTTTCCTTAGAAATAACCATGCTTAACAGAAGACAATGATTTTAAGCACTGGCCCCCTTTTAGGGAAACCAGTCTGTTCTTAGAGTTCTATAACCATATCAGAGTGAGCTGCCCTGCTCTCAATAACACTTTCTGTTGAGATAATGAGAACATTACTGACATTTTTTAAATATGGCATTTTGTTGCAGGACTGAAGTCCAATGGGAATAGGGGTTTTGTGATAACGTGGCACAGAGATACTTAAAGGGGTTGTCCACTACTTTCAATTATCCCCCCAATGTATCCCCCCGGGGCCCCTGATGAATTGTGTAAAAACCTTGCGTTGCCTTTTTCCCCTGTGAGCGGCGCTATGCTGGTGGCTGAGTCCGGGTCACGTGACCCCCAGGCTGCAGCCACCGCTAATTTCCGCCGACGTCACGTCAATTTCCAGACTCTGGAAATTGACGTGACGTCAGTAACAGGCGTGTCCCAGCCGCACAGTCAGCAGTCACTCAAGAGTGACTGGGCTGTGGGCGGGGCTGTGCTGTGCTGGGGGCGGGCGGGGCTGTGCACTGCAGGTGTCTGGTGCTGGGATCTGCTTGCTGAGATGTGCTGCGGCGGCGGCTGATCCCGTGGCTGCGGCCGGTGCTGAAGGTGGCTGTGCGGTGGTGGTGGCGGCGGCGTTGTCTCTGTGTGCAGGCATGTCCGATGGGACTACAAGTCCCATCGGGCTCTGCCTGCTACAGTGACAGTGAGTGACACATTAGCCAATGATGGGACAGTAGTAGTCCCATCATCCGGCTAATGTGTTGAATGTAAAAAACAAAAAAAAAGAAGAAAAAAAACACATATACAGTACATACATACATAGAACACATACAGGACATGCGCCATGCGACGACATGCTGCATGCGACGACATGCTGCATGCGACGACATGCTGCATGCGACGACATGCTGCATGCGACGACATGCTGCATGCGACGACATGCTGCATGCGACGACATGCTGCATGCGACGACATGCGCCATGCGACGACATGCTGCATGCGACGACATGCGCCATGCGACGACATGCGCCATGCGACGACATGCTGCATGCGACGACATGCTGCATGCGACGACATGTGACGACATACGCCATGCGGCATGCGACAAAATGCGCATACAGTACATACATACAGACATACAGTACATACATTACATACAGTACATACATATAGACATACAGTACATAAAACATAGAGTACATACTCACCATCACTTGTCACTTTGATCCCCGAAGCCATTGTCATCTGTAAAAAATATTAAAATAATAAACAAACACTATACTCCCTGATCCGCAGAAATCCAATTAAAACGAGTGTCCCACGACGATCTCCCGTGGAGAGCAGGAGCATCAGCTGACGCAACCACTCACCAGGGGCACCAGGAACACAATGAGGGGAGGAAGGTATCCTTCCACAATGTATTCCCCACAATGTATTCCTACGCCCCTGTGAGAAAATAGTCCCTAGTCTCACTTTATGGCATGCTGTATGAGAAAGTTCCCACGCAGCTTTTTGCCATAAAGTGAGACCAGTGAACTTTAGTAACCTCAGTGATACACTGCAGGAGCCATTGCCTCCTGTCAGTGTGTCACTGAGGGTCCTATAGAGCGGTGACATCAACCCTAACCGTAAACGTGACAGAAATACGTGGCACTTTAATACGTGACACTGAAATACGTGGCACTTACATAGGTGGCACTTAAATCCGTGGCACTGAAATACGTGGCACTTAAATCCATGGCACTGAAATACGTGTCACGTGGTACTTAAATACGTGGCACTTACATACGTGGCACTTAAATACGTGGCACTTACATACGTGGCACTTACATACGTGGCACTTATATACGTGGCACGTGGCACTTACATACGTGGCACTTATATACGTGGCACTGAAATACGTTTCACTGAAATATCGTGGCACTATGACTGTCAGAAAATGTTCATTAAACGGTTAGGGGTGAGGTTAGGGGTAGGGTTAGGGTTAGGGTTTGGATCCCTTTATCACCCTGATGGTGGTGGGTGGTGTTTCAGTGTTTTTTTCTGTTTTTTTCTATAAAAACGCATGCGTTTTTAACGCAAACAAACGCATGTGCTTAAAAACGCATGCGTTTACATAGACAGCAATGCATTTTTTTGCCGCAAATAAACGCATGCGTTTTTTTGCGGCAAAAAAACGCCGCTAAAAATTACTACAGGTTGCATTTCTGCAAATGAACGCGCGCGTACAAAAACGCATGCGTTGCCGAAAACGCGTCAAAACGCATGCGAAAAAACGCATGCGTATTTAATGTTAAGCATAGGGAAAAAACGCATGCGTTTTTTAGCGCTAAAACGCAGCGTCCAAAAACGCAAGTGTGAAACCAGCCTCAGTGCCGGAATTGGCGCATCTTACAGATGCGCCATTTCTGGGGTGGCTGCGGACTGGTATATCAATATCCATGGCCCCTCTCTAGGCTATGAATATCAGCCCGCAGCTGTCTGCGTAGCCTTTCTGGCTATAAAATATAGGGGGACCCCACGTCATTTTTTTGGGGGGGGGAGGTCCCCCTATTTTAATAGCCAGTAAAGGCTACGCAGACAGCTGCGGGCTGATATTCATAGCAGGCTACAAATATTGGCCCCCGGCTGTCGGCTTTCCCCCTCTTGCGCAGAAAATTGCGCGGGAGCCCACGCCGTTTTTTTCAGTTTTTTATTAAATTAAACGCTCATTAAGGCCTGTTTCACACTTGCGTCGGCACGGGTCCATCGCTATGCGTTGGGCCGACGTACCGACGCACGTTGTGAAATTTGTGCACGTCGTGGGCAGCGGATGCAGTTTTTCAACGCATCCGCTGCCCATTCTGAAGTCCGGGGATGAGGGGGCGGAGTTTTGGCCGCTCATACGCGGTAGAAAATGGCAGACGCGACGGACGTGCCAACGGTCCGCCAAAACACGACGCATCCGTTGCACGATGGACGCGACGTGTGGCCATCAGTCGCGATCCTTCACTAATACACGTCTATGGGTAAAAAACGCATCCTGCGAGCACATTTGCAGGATCCGTTTTTTCCCAAAAAGACGGATTGCGGAAAACGCAAGTGTGAAAGTAGCCTTATAGAAACATCGGCCTTTCTATTATATATCTATGGATATATCTATCTATAGATATATTTATAGATAGATATATCTATAGATACATAGATGTATCTATCCATATATTTGGGTGCTTTCACACATCAGGTTTTTGCCGTGAGGCACAATCTGGCGAGTTTTGAAAAAAACGGATCCATTTTTTTCCGTCGGATCCGTTTTTTTCTCATAGAGTTTCATCCGTTTTTTGCTGGATCCGTCAAAAAAGCTGTTTCCGCCGGATGGAAAACACATACAGAGGAACGTTTTTTCTGTCCGGCGAAAAAACGCACAGCGACGGATCCGGCAAAAAAACGTATGAAACTGAGCTGTGAAATGATGAATCCGGCCTTGGAATCCGTTTTTTCATGCATGTTTCCATTCAAATCATGCACATTTTCCGTTTATTTACTTATTTCCAAAAACAGCATTAAAACCGCGCATAAACCGCACCAAAAAAAGCATCAAAACTGCACCAAAAACTGCACCAAAAACTGCATCAAAACCTGGTGCAGTTTTGGTGCGGTTTTGATACAGTTTTTGGTGCAGTTTTGATGCAGTTCTTGGTGTGGTTTTGGTGCGGCTTTTTCCGCAGCATGTGCACAACAAGTCTGCGGCTCCCATAGACTTACATTGGTTGTGCACTACACTGCGGATTTGATGCAATTCAGTGCAGCAAAAAACGCTGCGGATCTGCAATCAGATCCGCAACGGGTGCACACAGCCTTAGCATTTAGTGAACCTAGCCAAAAAGCCAAGCAAAAAACAAGTGTGGGATTGCACTTTTTTGCCATTTCATTGCACTTTGAATTTTTTTCACATTTTCTGCTACACGACATGGTAAAACCAATGGTGTCGTTCAAAAGTAGAACTTGTCACGCAAAAGATCACATGGCTATAGTGACGGAAAAATTATGGCTCTGGAAAGAAGGGGAGCGATAAACGAAAACAAAAAAGCTCCAGGGGTGAAGGGGTTTAGAAACATGGATATGGACATACCTATGGAAATAGACATAGATATATAGATATATCTGTATCTATCTATCTATCTATCTATCTATCTGTCTATCCCATATCTATCGATCTATCTATCTATCTATCTATCTATCTATCTATCTATCTGTCTGTCTATCCCATATCTATCTATCTGTCTGTCTATCCCATATCTATCTATCTGTCTGTCTATCCCATATCTATCTATCTATCTATCTATCTATCTATCTATCTATCTATCTATCTATCTATCTATCTATCTGTGTGTAATGGAGTGTGGGTTGGACAAATGTAAAAGAGGAGGTTGGACAGAAATGACATCACAAATCTTTCTGAAGCTAGAGGAGGGAGAGGAGGGAGGGGTTGGGGTGTGTTTTGGAGTGGGTGTGGTAGGTTCGTGCTTAGTAGCAGTGCAATGCATCATGGAACTTGTAGTATTTGAGCACAGTAACTCAGGAGAAAGGAAGTTGTCGATTAACCCTATGAGAGCTGAATCCAGCACTGAAGATGTGCTGCTACAGCATGATAAAAGGTAATATTGCTAAAATAGACACAGTAGATGTTTTCAGTGGCCCATAATAGCAAGATTTATGAAAAAAAAAAAAAAAAAAAGGTTATAGTAGTGGACAACTTCTTTAATATTTGGCAGTTCATCTCATCACTCTTCATAACAATCTAGGGTTAATGCAAACTGCCACTAGAAAAACTGAAGCAGGAAACTTTGTGGAAACCAAAATGTGTCCGCCTTCAATCTTTGGGCCACAACTGTGTTAAGTGCTGAGTGGCATTTTGAGAATGTGTCAGGTGTCTCTCAGAAAGTATACATGTATAATTTAAATGTCTCATTTGGTAACTTAGGCTACTTTCACACTAGCGTTAACTGCAATCCGTCACAATGCGCCGTTTTGCAGAAAAAACGCATCCTGCAAAAGTGCTTGCAAGATGCGTTTTTTCTCCATTGACTAACATTAGCGACGCATTGCGACGGATTGCCACACGTCGCAACCGTCTTGAGACGGTTGCGCCGTGTTGTGGCGGTCCGCCGGGAGCAAAAAACGTTAGGCTACTTTCACACTAGCTTCTGGCTCGGCCCGTCGCTGTGCGTCGGGCCGACGTTCCCGACGCTAGCGTTGTCTCCGCCGCACAACGGGGGCAGCGGATGCATTTTTCCAGCGCATCCGCTGCCCCATTGTGAGGTGCAGGGAGGTGGGGGTGGAGTTCCGGCCGCGCATGCGCGGTAGGAAAAAGCGGACCGTCGTGAGCAAAAAACGTTACATGTAGCGTTTTTGCTCCCGACGGTCCGCCACTGCACGACGCATCCGTCGCACGACGGGTGCGACGTTTGGCAATCCGTCACAATGCGTCGCTTCATGTTAATCAATGGTGAAAAAACGCATCCTGCAAACACTTTTGCAGGATGCGTTTTTTCGGCAAAACGACGCATTGTGACGGAATGCAGTTAACGCTAGTGTGAAAGTAGCCTTACATGTAACGTTTTTTGCTCCCGACGGTCCGCTTTTTCCGACCGCGCATGCGCGGCCGGAACTCCGCCCCCACCTCCCCGCACCTCACAATGGGGCAGCGGATGCGCTGGAAAAATGCATCCGCTGCCCCCGTTGTGCGGCGGAGACAACGCTAGCGTCGGTGACCTCGGCCCGATGCACTGCGACGGGCCGAGCCCGACGCTAGTGTGAAAGTAGCCTTAGGCTTGGTGCAAAATGTCAAACTTGTGGCATCAAAAGGGTTATTGCACTGTTCGCAACGATTTCAGCGTAAATTGAAAAAAAAAAAACATACCCCTTAATTACTGCTGTAATTATTTTACTACATACTTGAAAAATGTATTTTTTTTTTTGTTACTTTAGATTGGTCAATCTGTGGGTGATGGCAGCAATTCTGTTCTTGATTTTATGTCCATGAAGTCCTATTCTGATGTATCGCTAGAAATGTCAATGCTAAATTCATTAGGTATGTATTCGTTTCACATATACATTTGTAACATTAACATTTAAATAACTTTTTTTTTTTTTGGTAAGTACATTCATGTTGAGTCCATGAACAGAGGCTTATTCCATGTGTAATGTTAAAGGAACTTTTTTTCCCTTTTCTATCTCAACCATTAGGAAAAGCGAAGAAAGAGCTTGACCATGATGATGGTCATCTTAACTTGGATGATGCAGCTAAGCTCTTGCACGACTTTCATGATGTACACAATGACAGAGTTGGATCTAGACCGTCTTCCAATATAAGTTCTTTATCCAACAACTCGGAAAGAGATCATCATCATCATCTTGGTTAGCCTTATGCCTTCTTATTTCTTGCTCTGAATGTGAATTTCTGCTTCTGCTGACTGAAGTACAAAATGATTTTCTAGATCTCAAAGCATAGGCAATTTTTTAGCATGATTTTATCATTCTTAGAAGAGTAAAAAAAAAAAAAAAAAAAAAAGTTGATTTGTTTAACCTCTTCCCGACATGACGTACTGGTACATAATATCTTATGGGCACTTTATCCAAGTGGACATACTGGTACGTCATGGGGATCATGCTGGTACAGTTGCTGGCAGCTTTTCTTAAGCGATAGCCGAACTTTGGCTGTCACAGCCAGGGACGGACCCCGCACTGCCCCTTGCTGTTTAACCCAATAAACATATTTTCGCTGCATTAGAAAAAAACTGTTTATTCATCATGCAATTGACAATAAAGTGGGAAAAACACCATCAAAAAGTCATATGTAAGAAATGGCATCCCCCGAAAAAGACATCTTATCCAGCAAAAAAACAAGTCACCTGTACAGCTCCATCAGCAGTAAAAAAGCTGTTGCTGTCAGAATAAGGCCATGTAAAAACCATTTTTTGTATATTGTTTTTGTCTAAAAGCAGCAAAACATAAAAAAAATGCATTTGTAATGACCCAAAGAATAAAGTGTTCTTATCACTTACCACACGGTGCACGACTCCTGAGTTGCTGTTTTTTTTCAATTTGCTTCCCAAAAAATGGAATAGAAGGCTACTAAAAAGTATTATGTGCCCAGAAATGGTACCAATAAAAATTCCATCTCATCCCTCAAGAAATAAGACCTCACGTTCTAGTAGTCAAAATATATATATATAAATCTGGTATCGCTGTACTCACACAGACACGAAGAATAAAACAACTTTATCAATTATATTGCATGGTGAATGGCATAAAGAATAAAAGAAACCAATTCTTCACCTGCTGTTAATTTTTTTCATTCCTAAAGATCACAGTATGGCTTGGCTCATATTTATCTTGTGCTGTATACCGAGAGCTTACATCAGGGTTTACGTGAAAATCTCTGATTCCCGGCGAAAAAAATCACTATAATGAGGCACATGGAGTCATTTTGAACTACTGTCTTGCCTATTTATATGTTCCTGCTATGATCCGGAGGTGTCTGTATTTTTGCTCGTCTTTTTAGGCATGCGTAAAAAGCCCAGTCAGCCAAAGTTTTGTGCACCCTTGAAAAGACGGACATCACCAGAGTACAGAGTAACAATAGTGAATTAATCTGTCTGGTGTTTCATCTGAATCTTGTATTTTGGAGCTGTAGCTGGAAACCCCAATATAAGAGCTCATCCCAGGATAAATGTGAACTTATCCAAAATGTTCTGTACCCCAAAATTCTAACACAAGCATTCCGCTCAATCCACAAAAAAACAAGTCCCCATCCTAGTCTGTCATTTGTTAACGGAAATATAGGGGCTTCTATGTTTGTTAGCACAAAGTTTCTGGAATAGCGCCATGATTCCCTTTCCCCCCCGTTCCCTGAAAATAAATCCAGCAAAATCTGTACTCCCAAAACAAAATGCCCCCTCCCTTCTGAGCCCTATGGTGTGCATAAATCACATTTAGCATCCATATTTGGCATTTCTTTAGTGACAAGAGCCCATTTAATTTACAGTGCGTGTAAAGACACGAACTAGGCACAATGTGCGAGCACTACACTGGCAAATTTGAAATCTTCCAGAAACAAGCAGCAATGGATGTTGCTGAGTGACGACACCCATGGAATCAAATTCGTCAGAACGCCTATAGTTTAATTTCCAGAGGGGTGTAATTTCCAAAATGAGGTCACATAAGGTGGGATTCTGCTCTTCTGGCACAGGGGCTCATGTGGAATCTGCAAATTATTCTATGAAAATGTGTTCTCAAAGCTCTTCTTCCCACCCAAGATTCACCATCTGGCTAAGCAGTACTAAAACTGCCACATATGTGGTATTGCCATGTTCAGCAGAAATTTACACATTTTAATGGCATTTTTACTCCTTTCCTTTCGTGAAAATGTAATTTCAGGGGTTAAAACAAAATCTTTGTCCTTAAAAATGTAGTTATTTTTTTTTTTTCATCGCTCAATGGTATAAAATTCTGTGACACACCTGTGGTGTCAATATGATCACTTAACCCCTACAGTGGGGAAAATAAGTATTTGATCCCTTACTGATTTTGTAAGTTTGACCACTGACAAAGACATGAACAGTCTATAATTTTAAGGGTAGGTTAATTTTAACAATGAGAGATAGAATATCAAAAATAAAATCCAGAAATTCATAAATTATTATTTATTTATATAGCACCATTAATTCCATGGTGCCGTTCATGTGAAAAGGGGTTACATACAGGGTTATAGATATCGTTCACAGTAAACAAATTTACAATGACAGACTGGTACAGAGGGGAGAGAACCCTGTCCTTGCGGACTTACATTCTATGGACTTATATAAATTTATTTGCATTTTGCAGCGAGAAATAAGTATTTGATCCCTCTGACAAACAAGTCTTAATACTTGGTGGCAAAACCCTTGTTGGCAAGCACAGCAGTCAGACGTTTTTAGTAGTTGATGAGGTTTGCGCACATGTCAGTGTGAATTTAGTTCCACTCCTCTTTGCAGATCATTTCTAAATCATTATGATTTTGAGGCTGTCGCTTGGCAACTCGGAGCTTCAACTTCCTCCATAAGTTTTCTATGGGATTAAGGTCTGGAGACTAGCTAGGCCACTCCTTGACCTTAATGTGCTTCTTGTTGAACCACTCCTCTGTTGCCTTGGCTGCATGTTTTGGGTAATTGTGTTCCTGGAAGAACCAGCCATGACCCATTTTTAAAGTCCTGGCGGAGGGAAGGAGGTTGTCACTCAGGATTTTACGGTATATGGCTCCATCCATTCTCCCATTGATGCTGTGAAATAGTCCTGTGCCCTTAGCAGAGAAACACCCCCAAAAAAATAATGTTTCCACCTCCATGCTTGACAGTGGGGACGGTGTTCTTCGAGTCATATGCAGCATTTCTCTTCCTCCAAACACGGCAAATTGAGTTAATGCCAAAGACCTAAATTTTTGTCTCATCCGCCACAGAACCTTCTCCCAATCACTCACACAATCATCCAGGTGTTCATTGGCAAACTTCAGGATGGGTCTGCATATGTACCTTTTTGAGCAGGGGACTGCAGGATTTTAAACCTCTACGGCGTAATGTCTTTCCAATGGTTTTCTTGGTGACTGTGGTCCCAGCTGCCTTGATCATTAACAAGTTCCCCCGTGTAGTTTTAGGCTGATCTCTCACCTTCCTCATGATGGATACCCCATGAGATGAGATTTTACATGGTGCCCCAGATCGATGTCTATTAAGTCATTTTGTATTTCTTCCATTTTCTTACTATTGAACCAGCAGTTTCTTTCTCACCCACCGTCTTACGTATGATTTTGCAGCCCATTCTAGCTTTGTCTATGATCTTGTCCCTGACATTCTTAGAAAGCTCTTTGGTCTTGCCCATGTTGTAGAGGTTAGAGTCTGACTGAGTCTGTGGACATGAGTCTTTTATGAAGGTTACTATTTAAGACAGCTGTCTTTAATGCAGGTAACAAGTTAATTAGGAACATCTAACTAGTCTGTAGGAGCCAGAACTCTTAACCCCTTTCTGACATCGGACGTACTATCCCGTCGAGGTGACCTTTGCCCGTATGACCATCGACGGGATAGTACGTTATATGCGATCAGCCGCGTTCACGGGGGATCGCGGCCGGGTATCAGCTGATTATCACAGCTGACATCTGGCAACATGGCGTCTGATCTCAATTCCAGCTAATTCTGCGTTCAAAAAGTCAAATGGTGCTCCTTCCCTTCCGAGCTCTGCCATGCGCCCAAACAGTGGTTTACCCCCACATATGGGGTATCGGCGTACTCCGGATAAATTGCACAAATTTTGGGGTCCAATTTCTCCTGTTACCCTTGGAAAAATAAAAAAATTGGCAGCGAAATATAATTTTTGTGAAAAAAAAAAATGATTTTTTATTTTTACGGCTCTACATTCTAAACTTCTGTGAAGCATTTGGGGGGTTCATAGTGCTCACCACATGTCTAGATAAGTTCCTTAGGGGGTCTACTTTCCAAAATGGTGTCACTTGTGGGGAGTTTCCGCTGTTTAGGCACATCAGAGGCTCTCCAAACGCGACATGGCGTCCTATCTCAATTCCAGACAATTTTGCATTGAAAAGTCCAATGGCACTCCTTCCCTTCTGAGCTCTGCCATGCGCCCAAACAGTGGTTTACCCCCACATATGGAGTATTGGCTTACTCAGTACAAATTGTACAACAACTTTTAGGGTCCAATTTCTCCTGTTACACTTGGTAAAATAAAACAAATTGGATCTGAAGTAATTTTTTTGTGAAAAAAGTTAAATGTTCATTTTTTTAAACCCCTTTCTGACATTATACGTACTATCCCATCAAGGTGACCTGGGCCCGTATGACCATAGACAGGTTAGTACGTCATATGCGATAAGCCGTGCTCACGGGTGTTGGGCGTGGCAGGGTGTCAGCTAATTATCACAACTGACATCCGGCACTATCACGGACCGCTCCCGGCACTTTAACCACCGGAAAACTGCGATCAAACATGATCGCAGCGTTCCGGTGGCATAGGGAAGCATTGTGCAGGAAGGGGGCTCCATGGTTGCTTCCCTGAGACCCTCAGAACAACGTGATGTGATCGTGTTGTTCCGAGTGTCTCCTCCTGTCTCTTCCCTGCAGGCCCCCGGATCCAAGATGGCCGAGTGGTCCTGCAGGGAGGTGGCTTGTCAGTGCCTGCTGAGAGCAGGCGCTGGCAAGCCTCCAGCACTGCCTGTTGGATCACTGATCTGACACAGTGCTCCGCAAAGTATCAGATCAGCGATCTGACTTTATATAGTGATGTCCCACCCTAGGACAAAGTAAACAAAAAAATTACTGTGTAAAAATATTTTTAAAAAATTCCTAAATAAATTAAAAAAAACAATAAAATTACAAATATTTAGTATCACCGCGTCCGTAACAACCCGACCTATAAGGCCATGTTCACACTTTGCGGGTGACCTCTGCGGGTTCTCCCGCAGCGGATTTGATAAATCTGCAGGGCAAAACCGCTGCGGTTATCCCTGCAGATTTATCGCGGTTTGTTACGTGGTTTCTGCTGCGGGTTTCCGCCTATACTATTGATGCTGCATATGCAGCAATATGCAGCATCAATAGTAATGTTAAAAATAATAAAAATTGGTTATACTCACCCTCTGATGTCCGGATCTCCTCGGCGCTGCACCCGGCGGTCTGGTTCCAAAGATGATGTGCGAGAAGGACCCTTCGTGACGTCACGGTCATGTGACCGCGACGTCACGGTCATGTGACCGCGACGTCACCGCAGGTCCTGATCGCACAGCAACTCTGACCGGCCGGCCGCGTGCAGCGCTGAGAGGTGAGTATAACATGATTTTTTATTTTTATTCTTTTTTTTACCCCAAATATGGTTCCCAGGGCCTGGAGGAGAGTCTCCTCTCCTCCACCCCGGGTACCACCCGCACATTATCCGCTTACTTCCCGCAACGTGGGCACAGCCCCATGCGGGAAGTAAGCGGTTCAATGCATTCCTATGGGTGCAGAATCGCAGCGATTCTGCACAAAGAAGTGACATGCTGCGGGTTTTAAACCGCTGCGTTTCTGCGCGGTTTTTCCCGCAGCATGTGCACAGCGGTTTGCAGTTTCCATAGGGTTTACATGTAAATGGAAACGCTATGGAAACTGCTGCGGACCCGCAGCATCAAAATCGCGGCGGTTCCGCGGTAAAAACCGCAAAGTGTGAACATGGCCTAAAACTGTCCCACTGGTTAACCCCTTCAGTGAACACGTAACAAAAAAAAAAAAAAAGATGCAAAAAACAATGCTTTATCATCATACCACCGAACAAAAAGTGGAATAACACACGATCAAAAAGATGGATATAAATAAACATGGTACCGCTGAGAACATCATCTTGTCCCGCAAAAAATGAGCTGCCATACAGCATGATCAGCGAAAAAGTAAAAAAGTTATAGCCCTCAGAATAAAGCGATGCAAAAATATTTTTTTATATAAAATAGTTTTTATTTTATAAAAGCACCAAAACCTAAAAAAAGATATAAATGAGGTATCACTGTAATTGTACTAACCCAAAGAATAAAACTGCCTTATCAAATTTACCACACGCGGAACGGCATAAACGTAGCACCAAAAGAAATTAATGAATTGCTGTTTTTTGTTCATTGTGCCTAACAAAAATCGGAATAAAAAGCGATCAAAAAATGTCATGTGCCCGAAAATGGTACCAATAAGGCTGGTTTCACACTTGCGTTTTGATCTGCAGCGTTTTAGCGCTAAAAAACGCATGCGTTTTTTTCCTATACTTAACATTAAAAAACGCATGCGTTTTTTAGCATGCGTTTTGACACGTTTTCGGCATCGCATGCGTTTTTTGACGCGTGCGTTCAGTTGCAGAAATGCAACATGTAGTAATTTCTAGCGGCGTTTTTTTGCCGCAAAGAAAGCATGCGTTTAAGTGTCTGACAGCTGCCAAACATAAAAACCCGCTATAAATAGTAAATCAAACCCCCTTTTATCACCGCCTTAGGGAAAAATAATAAAATTTAAAAATGTATTTATTTCCATTTTCCCATTGGGGTTAGGGTTTGGGCTCAAGTTAGGGTTAAGGTTGGGGCCCAAGTTGGGGTTGGGGCTAAAATTGAGATTGGGGCTAAAGTTGGGGTTGGGGCTAAAGTTGGGGTTGGGGCTAAAGTTGGGGTTGGGGCTAAAGTTGTGGTTGGGGCTAAAGTTGGGGTTGGGGCTAAAGTTAGGGTTGGGGCTAGGGTTTGAATTACGTTTATGGTTGGGTTAGGGTTATGGTTGGGATTAGGGTTTGGGGTGTGTTGGGGTTGAGATTAGGGTTAGGGGTGTGTTGGAGTTAGGGGTGTGGTTAGGGTTATGGATAGGGATGGGATTAGAGTTAAGGGTGTGTTGGGGTTAGAGGTGTGTTGGGGTTAGGGGTGGGGTTAGGGGTGTGTTGGGGTTAGGGTTGGAGTTAGAATTGGGTGGTTTCCACTGTTTGGGCACATCAGTGGCTCTGCAATCTTCAATATAATGAATTCCATCGAAGTCTGCATTCCAAAACGCAACTTCTTCCCTTCCGAGCCCTGACGTGTGCCCAAACAGTAGTTTTCTCCCACATATGGGGTATCAGCATACTCGGGACAAACTGGACAACAACTTTTGGGGTCCAATTTCTCCTGCTACCCTTGGGAAAAAAATATGATTTTTAATTTTACTGCTCTTCATTATAAAATTCTGTGAAGCACTTGGGGGTTCAAAGTGCTCCCCATACATCTAGACAAGTTCATTAGGGGGTCTACTTTCCAAAATGGGGTCACTTGTGGGGAGTTTCCACTGTTTAGGCACATCAGGGGCTCTCCAAACACGACATGGCGTCCTTTCTCAATTCCAGCCAATTTTGCATTGAAAAGTCAAACGGTGCTCCTTCCTTCGCTCTGCCATGCACTCAAACAGTGGTTTACCCCCACATATGGGGTATTGGCGTACTCAGGACAAATTGTACAAAAACTTTTGGGGTCTAATTTCTCCTGTTACCCTTGGTAAAATAAAACCGATTAGATCTGAATTAACTTTGTTGTGAAAAAAAGTTAAATGTTTTTTTTTTTTTTAAACATTCACTTTTTGCTTTTTTCTATCATATAGACCCCTCAAAGTGACTTCAAATGTGATGTGGTCCCTAAAAAAAAAAAAAAAAAATGGTGTTGTAAAAATGAGAAATCGATGGTCAACTTTAAAGTAACATTTCCCACATGTCTACTTTACATCAGCACAATTTTGGAATCAACATTTTTTTTTTTTAGGTTAATATTTTGTGTGACATCTCTGTGATTTAAGGGCATGAAAATTCAAAGTTGGAAAATTACGAAATTTTCTAAACGTTCGCCAAATTTCCATTTTTTTCACAAATAAACAAAAGTAATATCAAAGAAATTTTACCACTATCATGAAGTACAATATGTCACTAGAAAACCGTGTCAGAATCACTGGGATCTGTTGAAGCGTTCCAGAGTTATAGCCTCATAAAGGAGCAGTGGTCAGAATTGTAAAAATTGGCCTGGTCATTAACGTGCAAACCACCCTTGGGGGTAAATATGTTAATGTTTGGTAAGGGATCAAATACTTATTTCTCACTGCAAAATGCTAATCAATTTATATAATTTATACAATGTGATTTTCTGGATTTATTTTTTATTCTATCTCTCAATGTTAAAATTAACCTACCCTTAAAATTATAGACTGTTCATGTCTTTTTCAGTGGGCAAACTTACAAAATTTGCAAGGGATCAAATACTTATTAACCCCATTGAAGATGAATTAATTGAGAGAGAGGTATAGTTTGTAAAATGGGATCAGTTTTGGGAGTTCTGCTGTCCTGGTACCTCATGGGCTCTGCCTATGTGACTTGGCAACCATAAACCATAATTGCAAAATCTGCACTATAATATGGAGCTGCTTTCCACTGTGCCTGAAAAGTAGTTCCCGATTCCATGTAGAGTATTGGCATGGCACACTAAGGAGAAATTGCACAACAGACTGAAAGGTCTGTTTTTCCTATTCGTTCTTATAAAAATTATTAATTTGGGGCGAAAAAAAAATTTTAGTGGTGAAAATTTAATTATTCTTATTTCACCGCCAAATGGTATAATATTCTGTGAGGAGCATGTGGTGTCAACATGCTCACTGCACCCCTAGATGTATTCATTGAGAGATATAAAGTGTTGTCACTTATGGGGAGTTTCTGCTGTTCGAGCACTTCAGGGGCTCTGCCAGTTTGACATGACACCCTCAAACCGTTCCATCAACATCTGAACTCCAATATGGGCCTCTTCCCTTCAGAGATTTACACTGTGCCTCAAAAGTATGGTAGTTTTTGACCACATGTGGGGTATTGGCGTACTTAGGAGAAAATGCACAACAATTCATTTTCTCATATTATCCCTTTTAAAAATTAAAAACTTGAGCCCAAAGCAACATTTTAGTGGGAAAAATGGTAATTTTTCATTTACTCAGCCGAATGTTAGGCAATTCTGTGAATCACCTGAAGATTAAAAATGCTCACTACACCACTAGATAAATTCCTCCAGAGGTATAATTTCCAAAATTCGGTCATTTGTGGGGGGTTTCTGCTGTTTTGGCATGTCATGAGCTTTTCAAATGTCATGGCTTCCGCAATCTATTCCTGACAAAATTGGGCTCCAAAATTCAAATAGCACACCTTCACTACCGAGTAAAATGTATTTTTTTTTATTTTCACCGCTCAATGTTGTAAAATTCTGTGAAGCACGTTGGGGTTCAAGGTAATCACCATACCACTAGATAAATTCCTTGAGAGGTGTGGTTTCCAAAATGGGGTCACTTTTCAGTAGGTTTCCACTATTTAAGCACATCAGGGGCTCTCTAATCTATTCCAGACAATTTTTCCATCATACATGACGGCACCACGAGAGAGGGGATCCGCCCATCAAGGACAGGAAACTTTCAAGATAAAAGGGGCGGCTCCTCTCTCCACATCAGTTGGTTTCCTGTCCTTGACGGGGAACCCTCAAGATGAAGACTTCTGATGAAGACAGAAGAGGATGCCTGGGTCGGGTGGATTTGGGCAGGCGCTGGTCTGCTGCACCCGTCACCAGGTACCGGTAGTTGCCTCGGGGGTCATGTATTCCATGCCCCCCCCTGAGCGAAGCATGACCACAACCCGTGATGCAATGACCGGGTGAAGATTATCCACGGGGGCCGCAGGTGGCGTTTCCCCCCTGTTGATTGAAAAATCCTGCTGTCCATGGGGGTCACTACATGGTGCCCCCCTGTTGACCAAAGGTGGCCATGCAGCCCGTAAGGCACATCGGTGCCCGGGCTAGGTAAGCTCCTCGGAGGTTTTGGGGCCCTTCCTGTCGAGCATTAAGAGCAGGTCTCCCCCCTCCTCCCTCCCTGGTCGGTACCTGAGGCAGCTGAGCGATATGGAGCCATGTCTGGCAGCACTGGGGTGAGTGCTACGCTGTCCCCCTGAGTTCCGGACCGCGGCATGGACATCCCCGGGACATTGCGAGCAGCCGGCGCCATGCTTCAGGAAATGGTATGGTACGCGCGTGCGCACAATACCCAGCAGCAGCACTCGGAACATTTTGTTGCAGGCAGAGGGGCAAGAGGGCCGAAAACTTCGGCGCACACCAGAAATGAAGGCTGGGTGCGCACCTGGAGGTAGAGCACTGAAGGAGCACGCACCGGAAGTAAGGTGCGCGCTCAGGACCCGACGGCAGTATTCGGGAAGAGGCAGGATCAACCAGGTGAATGGTGGATCTAATAGCGCGCTCCAGAAGTGGTTGCCGTGTGCGCGCTCTGACAAAATTATACAGCGCAGGCGTTGCGCTAGCGGCCGGCAGATGCAGGATCAACCAGGTGATTGATTGCATCTATGAGCACCGGAAGTGGTGCAGGCACGATCAGCCAGGTAATCAAATCATGACAGGTGCGCACATGCACCTGACTACTGAGGCGACCAGTAATGGCAGGATCAGCCAGGTGATTGATTGCATGTAGCATACACCTGATTGTAGCACAAAATGTTGAGTGGCCAGTAAAATGCAGGATCAACCAGGTGATCCATTAAAAAAAAAAAAGAGGAAGTGAATCTATTTAAACGAACCAGAAGTGCTGCCCTGTGTCACTAAACCAGGCCAGGTTGAGGGTGACTACTCTTGTTACGTGGTAGTGTGTGTGATGGAGAGCTTTTCACCAGAACATTTGATGCCACAGCAAAAGGTGCAGGAGAGGCGGTCTCGCTCAAGTGAGAAGAGCCAGATCCGCCATGGCAGCAGCAGAAGCCGCTCAGACAGCGTACGGACGGATCGCCATACCAAGGAGGGGTCCCTAGTCTCATTGGGAGACACGGAGAGAACCAGCCAACCTCCGGATCCGGTACCCGTACTTTGAAAGCGTCCGAGTGGTGAGTGAACTGCGAGAAAGTCCAGCACGCTAATGTCTGTTCTTTTCTCTTCTCTTATCTCCGTCTCTCCCCTCTTTTTCTTACATACATTGGGGGGTGGAGTATAGGAGGTCCCCAAGAAATGTAAATCAAAGGCTAAAAACAAGGAATGTCCCTTATGCAAAAAAGCGTTAAAACCATCCTGGAATAAAAATCTGTCAGGATTGCATTAACAAGACGGTAGCGGAGGAAACACTCTCCTTTACAGAGTCTAAGATCACTGATCCAATCAGAGGTCTGTAGGTCTGTGAAAGCATTGCAGACAGCCGACACAGATTCCAGATCTAGGGACAGATCCAGCCCCTCAGTAGCATCCCAAAGAGATTCCTCGGAGTCAGAGGGGGACTCAGATACAGCTCGCTGCTCAGATAGTAGCTCAGAGGAGGAAGACACATTTCCAGCGGAGGCTACGGATAAGCTTATTAAAGCTGTTCGCTCTACCATGGGGCTGGTAGATGAGAATGTAAAAAAGACAGCCCAAGAACTTATGTTCAGTGGTCTGCAAAAGAGAAAAACGGAGGTCATTCCCTATTAATGAACAGCTACAAGAACTGATTAAAAGGGAATGGCAAAAACCGGAGAAAAGGTCCCAGATAACCACCTCCCTAAAAAGGAGATATTCTTTTGAAGAGGAGGCGTCCTCATCTTGGGATAGAGTTCCGAAGATTGATGTGGCAATTTCAAAAGTTGCCAGAAAATCCTCCCTGCCATTCGAGGATCTAGGTTCTCTAAAAGAACCTCTAGATAGAAAAGTGGACGGTTCCCTGAAAACAGCATGGGAAGTCTCAGCAGGGGCACTAAGGCCAGCTATCGCGGCCACTTGTGTAGCCAGATCCCTTAAAATCTGGAAGACAACCTGGAGGAACAGGTAGAACAAAAAGTTCCCAGAGCAACTCTCCTAGAGGCAATACCAACCATGAGAGCAGCGGCAGTGTTTCTAGCTGAAGCATCAGCAGACTCGGCTAGACTGGAAGCAAAGTCAGCAGCTTTAGCCAACACAGGATGCCGTGCCGTATGGCTTAAATGCTGGCCAGGAGATACTCAGGCAAAGATGAAGCTTTGCTCTTTGCCATGTGAGGGGAACTTTATGTTCGGACCGGCATTAGACGAAGTGTTAGAAAAATTTTCCTAAGCAGCCGTTTCAGCCCTTTCGGCTCTCCTTTCGGAGAGGCCAAAAATTCCGAAGGCAGCAGTATAGAGACCGAGACAGGAGCAACTTCGATAAGCGGTCCAGGGGAGGAAAAGGCTTCTATTTTGGCAAGTCCCCCAGGGACACCAAGAAACCCTCCCAGTGACGGTCAGGTGGGAGGGAGGCTCTCTCACTTCCTTCCAGCCTGGGAGAGGATCTCCTGCAGCGTATGGATCCGACAAATCATAGGATCAGGCCTAAAACTAAAATTCCATCACTGGCCTCCAAGAAGATATATGCAGACCCCAGTACAGTCCTCCCAAGAGAAACAAGACAGTCTGGAGGGGGAAGTAACATCACTCCTAGACAAGCACGTCTTGGAAGAAGTTCCTATAGAGGAAAGGATGAAAGGATTTTATTCCCCCCTTTTTCTCATAAAAAAAACGGACAATTCTTGGAGGACAATAATAAATTTAAAAAGCCTCAACAAATATCTAATAATTCCATCTTTCAAGATAGAGACCATAAAATCAGCGGTGAAACTTCTATATCCTCAATGTTACATGTCCGTCCTAGACCTCAAGGTCGCTTATTATCACGTCCCAATCAGACAACAAGATCGTCAGTTTCTCAGAGTGGCAGTTCAGATGGAGTCCCAGTTGCGTCACTTTCAGTACAGTACATAGTACAGGGCTCTGCCCTTTGGGATAGCAATAACCCCACGGGTGTTTACAAAACTGATTGCAGAGGTCAAGACACTCTGATAATACCCTACTTAGACGACTTCCTGATAGTGGGGAAAAACTTTTCTCACTGTCAGGAGCAGGTCAGAATAGTGATGGACACTCTACAGACACTGGGATGGCAACTGAACCTCAAGAAATCCAAACTAGAGCCAGCAATGGTCCAGAATTTCCTGGGGATAACTGTAGACTTCGTGGCGCAGGAGTGTCGCCTCCCAGAAGAAAAAGAGGAAAAAATCAAACAAATGATTGACAACATTAACAAAACCAGAGATGACTTTAAGAAGAGCCATGTCGGTATTGGGGTCCCTAACCTCCTGCAATACCGGCAGTAAAATGGGCCCAGTTCCATGCAAGAGAACTGCAATGGTGTGTGCTCCAGAACGACCTGGAACTTCAGGGGCAGCTAGAGCAGAAGCTCATTCTCCCACTCTCTGTACTCCAATCACTCAGATGGTGGTTACAGATAGAGTCACTCCGAGAGGAGTTCCCTGGACATACACAGCCTCCAAGGTAATCACAACGGACGCCAGTCCATGGGGATGGGGAGCTCACTCAGACACACTATGGGTCCAAGACCCCTGGGCTCAAGAGGAGAAAAATCTATCCTCAAACGAGTGGGAACTCCTAGCAATAGAAAAGGCGATAGATTACTTCCACACTTGACAGAACATCATGTGAGAGTCCTATCGGACAACCGAACAGCGGTCGCATACATGAACCACCAGGGGGGCACCCGATCTCGGTCACTGATGCACATAACCAGAAGACTCATGACTCTAGCCGAAAGGCATTTCCTTTCATTATTGGCCCTGCATATTCGAGGTGTGGACAATATAAAGGCAGACTTTTTAAGCAGGAACCACTTGAGGCAAGGGGAATGGTCCCTAAAAAAGTCAAGTTTTCAACGGATAGTGCACATGTGGGGAAGACCCAGTGTAGACCTCTTTGCCTCAAAAGCCAACAAAAAAGTTCAAAAGTTCTGCTCCCTGAACCCAGCAGACAGGCCGTTGGCAGTAGACGCCTTCAGCATAGAATGGACATCAGAACTCCTGTATGCCTTCCCACCGATATGTCTAATCCCAGCAGTTCTGAAGAAGATCAGGGAGGACAAGGCCAGGGTAATTGTGATCGCTCCCTTCTGGCCGAAAAGACCATGGTTTTACTGGCTGAGGGTGATGTCAGTGACGGACCCGTGGGTTCTCCCGGAAGACCAGGACCTTCTAACACAGTGTCCCTTCAACCACCCGCAGAATTCCGGGCTACATTTGACAACCTGGCATTTGAACGGTCGTTACTAGAGAAAGAAGGGTTCTCAGCTGGTTTAATATCCACCTTGCTTAGTAGCAGAAAACCAGTAACGACCAAGATCTATGGGAGAATATGGAAGAAATTCCTGTCCAGTTCAGGGCCAATACGGGAAGGGGAGGTCCCGATAGTGGCAATACTGGAGTTCCTGCAAAAGGGCTTAGATCTGGGGTTAGCTGTTAGTACCCTCAAAGTACACATTTCAGCCTTAGCAGCCTTATTCAACTGTGACCTGGCAAGCAATAGGTGGGTGGTGAGGTTTATCCTCCAAGCCTGTAGTAGAGCTGACTCTGTTCCATCCCCTACTCCTCCACCATGGGATCTAAATTTAGTGTTAACAGCTTTGACAGAAAGCCCCTTTGAGCCATTAAATACAACATCAGATAAAGTACTGACATTAAAGACAGCTTTGTTAGTGGCACTTACATCGGCCCGTAGGGTGGGAGACTTACACGCATTGTCAGCCAACCCCCCTTACACACAAATTATGGACGATAGGGTTGTATTAAAATTAGATCCGGCATATCTCCCCAAAGTGGTATTGAGGTTCCATAGGGCTCAGGATATAACCCTACTCTCTTTCTGTCCCAATCCTAGTAACAAGAAAGAGGAGAGACTCCATTGCCTAGATGTCAGGAGATGTATCCTTCAGTATTTAGAGTACAAAATCCTGGAGGAAACAGAGGGCTTTATTTGTTTCATTCCAGGGGTCAAGGAAGGGCCTTAAAGCCTCAAAACAAACGATCGCTAGATGGGCGAGGGAGGCCGTTATTCTAGCGTATAGTAGTGCAGGCAGGGTTGTTCCACAGGGTCTGAAAGCCCACTCCACGAGGGCCATGGCGACGTCGTGGGCGGAGAGAGCAGATGCTACCATCGACCAAATCTGTAAGGCGGCCACTTGGTCCTCTCCGTCTACATTTTTTAAACATTATAGGCTAGACCTATCTGCTACCTCTGATCTCACATTTGGGAGAAGAGTGTTACAAGCAGTGATCCCTCCCTAAAGAGAATACCAATCTCTGTAACTCTCTCGTGGTGCCGTCATGTATGATGGAAAAACACGGGTATTAAATACCTGGTAATGTGTTTTTTCATGAGACATGACGGCACCCTTGTATTCCCACCCTTTCGATCACGTCATTAGTTGGGTGCATTATTAGCATTATTTGTATTATACACTCCCTGGGGTATCGGTGAATAGAACCATATAGGATGTATTATTTATGTGTACACTAACCAGCGGAGTTCCTCTCGTACTCTGTAAAACAACTGATTTGGAGAGAGGAGCTGCCCCTTTTATCTTGAAGGTTTCCTGTCCTTGATGGGCATATCCCCTCTTGTGGTGCCGTTATGTCTCATGAAAAAACACATTACCAGGTATGTAATACCCGTGTTTCGCGCAAATGGGGATCCTTCCCTTCCTAGCTCTGCTGTGCATATGACATAATGGTTATACAGAGGAAATTGCACAACAAATTTTGTGGTGCAAGGGTTCCTCCTGTTACCCTTGTGAAAATTGAAAATTGTGCTGCTAAAGTAACATTTTTCTTAGAAAAATTTTAATATTCCTTTTTTTCTTCCACATTGCTTTAATTCCTGTTAATCACCTAAAGGGTTAATATACTTCTTGAATGTGGTTTTGAGCACTTTGAGGGATGCAGGTTTTAAAATGGTGTCACTTTTGGGTATTTACTGTCTCCTAGGCCCCTCAAAGTCACTTCAAATATGGTGTGGTACCTAAAATTAAATGGCTGTTGTAGATTTTGTTGGAAAAACTAAAAAAAAAAAAAAATGCAGATTTAAACTTAACCCTTCATGTGATGAATGTTATTTATTAATTAATTTAGCTGTATGCCCATCTGTTTTAAAGGGAACCGGTCAGCAATATTGTGCACAGCAACCTAGACAGTGTCAGGTCTGAGCTGTTATAATGATTAAAATGATACCTTGGTTGATGAAATCCGTCTTGTGGTTGTTTTTTAATCTTTATTTTCAGTTTTTAGTTCATGATATGCTCGTGCTCTGGGGCGACCTGTAGGGGGGTCTTCATGTGGTGCTCTGATTAGGTATTCATGTGTATGGCTTCTGACAGGTCACTGATCCCTCACTGACCTGCCCCCTAGTTTGCATAATGACCACCTGTACATACTGAAGAAAAAAAAACCTTCTGCAGTCAGGTGCCGGCCGTGGCCCCTGCACTGCAGCATAATCGCATGTTTAGTGTCCAGTTAACTATTCTTTAGGTTATTGAGCAAGTAAAAAAAAATCAATTTGAAAATGACGCCCGCGGCGCCTGTGCAGTATCAGCTCTCTGTGTACATAAAAATCCGATAGCTACTATTGGGCCGACGGCGCCATCTTGCTGGAGAAGAAAAAACTTCCTCCTCCAAGATGGCGCCACCTGCGCAGTAGAAGCTCTCGGCAATCTCCACGGCCAGCACCTGCCTGCAGAAGCGTTTTTTTTTTTCTTCTTCAGTATGTACAGACATTCATTGTGCAAACTAGGGGGTAGGTCAGTGAGGGATCAGTGACCTGTCAGCAGTCTGCATTATGAATATCTAATCAGAGCCCCACATACACCAACCCTGCCTTAGGGCATGAGAATATCATTAACATAATATTGAACATGAAGATTAAACAACCGCAAGACAGGTTTCATCAACCAAGGTATCCTTTTATTCAGTATAACGGCACGGACGTGACACTGTGTAGTTTGCTGTGCCCAATCCTGCTGACAGGTTCCCTTTAAGGTCATAAAATTAAAAGTTTTAAAATTCTGAAGTTTTCAAAATTGTCATCAGAGTTTGAGGACACATCATCTGGTAACAATACACAAGCCTGCAATAATTACAATTGTACACAAGGGGCAGAATATTATATCAAACAATCCCTCTGGGAAATAAAAATGTGCTGTTGAAAAGCAAATTTGTGGTTCGTTGGCTTCCCTTTTGCCCTGGACGCAGCCATTCTAGATTCCCTTCTGCTTTTGCTTACATTTCGATTATTATTGCAGGTCACATTTCACCTACTGCCCAGTATGCAGAGAGGAGTGATGTGGGGGCTTTAATCCCTTGTACATTTGAAACCAGAAGTTTGCATACACTATATAAAAAGAGACATATGCATGTTTTTCTCAATATCTGACATGAAATCATAATATACCTTTCCCGTTTTTGGTCAAGTAGGATTACCATAATTACAACCCCTGGCAAAAATTATGGAATCACCGGCCTTGGAGGATGTTCATTCAGTTGCTTAATTTTGTAGAAAAAAAGCAGATCACAGACATGGCACAAAACTAAAGTCATTTCAAATGGCAACTTTCTGGCTTTAAGAAACACTAAAAGAAATCAAGAACAAAAAATGTGGTAGTCAGTAATGGTTACTTTTTTAACCAATCATAGGGGAAAAATTATGGAATCACTCAATTCTGAGGAGAAATTATGCAATCAAGAAAAGCAAACAAACAAAAAAAACACTCCAACACATCACTAGTATTTGGTTGCACCACCTCTGGCTTTTAGAACAGCTTGCAGTCTCTGAGGCATGGACGTAATGAGTGTCAAATAGTACTCTTCATCGATCTGGCTCCAACTTTCTCTGATTGCTGTTGCCAGATAAGCTTTGCAGGTTGGAGCCTTGTCATGGACCATTTTCTTAAACTTCCACAAAAGATTTTCAGTTGGATTGAGATCCGGAGTATTTGCTGGCCATGACATTGACCTTGTGTGTCTTTTTTCAAAGAATGTTTTCACAACTTTTGCTCTATGGCTGGATGCATTATCATCTTGAAAAATGATTTAATCATCCCCAAACATCCTTTCAATTGATGGGATAAGAAAAGTGTCCAAAATATCAACATAAACTTGTGCATTTATTGAAGATGTAATGATAGCCATCTCCCCAGTGCCTTTACCTGACATGCAGCCCCATATCATGAATGACTGTGGAAATTTGGATGTTCTCTTCAGGCAGTCATCTTTATAAATCTAATTGGAACGGCACCAAACAAAAGTTCCAGCATCATCACATTGCTCAATGCACATTCGTGATTCATCACTGAATATGACTTTCATCCAGTCATCCACAGTCCACGATTGCTTTTCCTTAGCCCATTGTAACCTTGTTTTTTTCTGTTTAGATGTTAATGATGGCTTTCGTTTAGCTTTTCTGTATGTAAATCCCATTTCCTTTAGGCGGTTTCTTACAGTTCGGTCACAGACGTTGACTCCAGTTTCCACCTATTCGTTTTGTTGTTCATTTCCTGTTTTGGAGACATATTACTTGAAGTTTCCGGTCTTGACGCTTTGATGTCTTCGTTGGTCTACCAGTATGTTTGCCCTTAATAATAGTGATGAGCGAATATACTCGGTACTTGAGATTTCCCGAGCATGCTTGGGTGTCCTCCGAGTATTTGTAAGTACTCGGAGATTAGTTTTCAGCGCCGCAGCTGAATGATTTACATCGGTTAGCCAGCTTGATTACATGTGGGGATTCCATAGCAACCAGGCAACCCCCACATGTACTTATGCTGGCTAACAGATGTAACTCATTCAGCTGCGGCGCTGAAAACTAAATCTCCGAGTACTTACAAATACTCGAAGGACACCCGAGTGTGCTCCGGAAATGTCGACTACCGAGTATATTCGCTCATCACTACTTAACAACCTTCCCATGTTGTTTGTATTTGGTCCAGATTTTAGACACAGCTTACTGTGAACAACCAACATCTTTTGCAACATTGCTTGATGATTTACCCTCTTTTAAAAGGAACCTGTCACCCCCAAAATCGAAGATGAGCTAAGGCTACGTTCACATTTGCGGTCCTCGCCGCAGCGTCGGGCGCCGCAGCGGCGCCGCATGCGTCATGCGCCCCTATATTTAACATGGGGGCGCATGGACATGCGTTGTGCTGCGTTTTGCGCCGCATGGCCGCAAGCGTTGGACGCAAGAAACGCTTCAAGTTGCATTTTTTTTGCGTCCAACTTTCGGCCAAAAAGGACGCATGCGGCGCAAAACGCAGCGTTTTAGCGTGCGTTTTGCCGCGTTTTTGTTTGCGTTGTGCGCTGCGGCGCCGACGCTGCGGCGCACAACGCAAATGTGAACGTAGCCTAAGTCCACCATCATCAGGGGCTTATCTACAGCATTCTGGAATGCTGTAGATAAGCCCCCGATGTATCCTGAAAGATGAGAAAAAGAGGTTAGACTATACTCACCTGGGTGGGTGGTCCGATCCGATGGGTATCGCAGTCCAGTGCAGGGTCTCCCATCTTCATAGGATGACGTCCTCTTCTTGTCTTCACGCTCCAGCGCAGGCGTACTTTGTCTGCCCTTTTGAGGGCAGAGGGAAGTACTGCAGTGCGCAGGTGCCGGGCCTCTCTGACCTTTCCCGGCCCCTGCACAATGCAGTACTTTACTCTGCCCTAAATAGGGCAGTCAAAGTACGCCTGAGCTGGAGACGCAGGGTGAATACAAGAGGACGTCATCGTAAGAAGATGGGAGGCCCCGGACCGCGACGCCCATCGGACCGGACCACCCACCCAGGTTAGTATAATCTAACCTCTTTTTCTCATCTTTCAGGATACATCGGGGGCTTATCTACAGCATTACAGAATGCTGCAGATAAGCCTCTGATGCTGGTGGGCTTAGCTCATCTTCGATTTTGGGGGTGACAGGTTCCCTTTAAGAGTTTCATAATCCTCTCCTTTGTTTCAATTGACATCTATCATGTTGGAGCCATGATTCATGTCATTCCACTTGGTGCAACAGCTCGCCAAGGTGTGATCACTCCTTTTTAGATGCAGACTAACGAGCTGATCTAATTTGATGCAGGTGTTATTTTTGGGTATGAAAATTATACAGGGTGATTACATAATTTTTTCCTCCTAAGTGAGTGATTCCATAAATTTTCCCCTATGCTTGGTTAAAAAAAGTAACCATTACTGTCTACGACATTTTTTGTTCTTGATTTCTTTTAGTGTTTCTTAAAGCCAGAAAGTTGCCATTTGAAATGACTTTAGTTTTGTGCCATGTCCGTGATCTGCTTTTTTTCTACAAAATTAAACAACTGAATGAACATCCTCCAAGGCCGATGATTCCATAATTTTTGCCAGAGGTTGTATTATTATTTGCCAAATGCCAGAATAATAAGAGAGAGAACGTTTTAAGGCATTTTTATCACTTACTGCAAAGTCAAACGTTTACATACATTTCATTAGTATTTGGTACCATTGCCTTTAAACTGAATGACTTGGGTCAAATGTTTGGGATATCCTTCCACAAGCTTCTCACAATAGTTGGTTGGAATTTGGTCCCTTTCCTCCTGTCAAAACTGGTGTAACTGACTCAGGTTTGTAGGTCGCCTTGCTTGTACCTGCCTTTTCAGCTTTGCCCATACTTTTTCAATAGGATTGAGATCAGGCCTTTGTGATGGCCACTCCAGAACAATGACTGTTATTCTTAAGCCACTTGGTTACCATTTTGGCACTATGCTTTGGGTCATTGTCCATTTGGAAGACCCGTTTCCGCCCAAGCTTTAGCTTCCTGGCTGATGTTTTTAAGATGTTGATTCAGTATTGCCACATAATCTTCTTTTATCATGATGCCATCTATTTTGTAAAGTGCACCAGTCCCTCCTGCAGCAAACCAACCCCACAACATGATGCTGACACCTCCGTGTTTCATACTTGCGAAGGTGTTCTTAGGGTTCCAAGCTTCTCCCTTTTTCCGCCAAACGTAACGATGCTCATTATGCCCAAAAAAGTTAAATTTTAGTTTCATCAGTCCACCTGACATGTCTCCAAAAATTAAGGTCTTTGTTCCTGTGTGCATTTGCAAACATTAATCTGGATTTTCTATGTTTATTTTGGAGAATTGCTTCTTCCTGGCAGAGTGGCCTTTCAGCCCATGTTGATACAGTACTCATTTCACTGTGGATATTGACACAATCTTACCAGCTTCCACCATCATCTTCACAAGGTCTTTTGTCCTTGGTAGATATGATCATGTTGGACCAAAGCATGTTCATCTCTGGGACAGAACCCCTCCCCTTCCTGAGCCGTATAATGGCTGAACTTTCCCGTCTTGTTTGTACTTGTGTATAATTGTTTGTACAGAAGAATGAGGCACAGTCAGGTATCTTGAAATTGTTCCCAAGGATGAGCCAGACTTATGCAAGTCCACAATTCTCTTTTTGATATTTTGTCTGATTTCTTTAGACTTTCAAATGATGCTACACAAAGAAGCAGTGTGTTTCAGGTGTGCATTAAAATACATCAACAGATGTGTCTCTAATTAACTCAGATGTTGTTAAGATACCTATCAGAAGCTTCCAAACACATGACATCATCATATGGGCAGTCCTAAATTGTTTAAAGGCACAGTAACCTTAGTGTATGTAAACTTTTGACTTTGCAGTAAGTAATAAAAATGTCTTAAAATGTTCTCTCTCTCATTATTCTGGCTTTTGGCAAATATTAATAATTATGTTAATCCTAATTTAGCTAAAACTGTAAAGGTTTATTCTGATTTCATGACATATTGAGAAAAACATGAATGTGTCTTTTTATATAGTATATGTAAACTTCTGATTTCAACTGTATCTTTGATGCAGGCATGGTGTCATCTGTAGAAAAATAGATATGTCGGCAATTAAAGAATATTGGGAAGGGGCATTCTTATATGCAACCTGCTGTATGGATTTATTTTAAATGTATTTTTTTTTTCAACTTTAGGCAGCCCTTCTCGTCTCAGCATTGGAGAACAGCCAGACATTCCAGACCCCTATGAATTTCTCCAGTCACCGGAGTCTGAAAATAGTTGAAATGCTTTGTAAATTGTATTTATTAATCCTACATTTATATGTCGTAAGCCTATTGTAAAAAATGTTATCTTCTTCCTGCCCTGCCTCTCTCTATAAGTGATACGGGGTTAAGTGGTTGTCATTTCTTTCCTTTTCTCTTAGAAGACAGACTCTAAATACAGTGTATTCCAATATACAAGTATGTTCAGACAGACATTTGCTGCATCTGTTTTTTCCACATAAAAAAATGTTTGAGGGAAAAATGCTGTGTAAGTAGCACACTTTGGTGTGTTTATGCATTCTTTTATTCAATTAAAAAATGCAGCAAAAAACTGAAGAATTTACATTCTTCGGTTAAAAAAAAGTAAAAGATAAAGTTTAAAAAAATCGCACCATGTGAATTATGTTTTAAAAATGTGTTTATTTTGCTACTACTTTAAGCTCTGCGTTTTTCTCCTACACAGAAAAAGTAGCTAAAACTGTGTGAACAAGCTCTAACTTTTGCGGGCAGGAGGAAATGACACCATAGTAAATGGTTTGTACAAAAAAAACCCATGTTTTGTTTTGTTTTTATATATTCTTTATTTTCCACTTATAAATGTTTTAATGGCCATTGACTTGCTCACATTAAAAATAATAAACTTGGCATTTTCACCTTCCATAGCACCACCTCTCCACGCACATTACCACTGCAGCCAAACACTTGGCTCAGTGGCTCTGTATTGTCCGTGACCACTGCATTCCATCTGCAAAGATCAGGAACAGCAGTGAAGAGGTGTTGTTGGAGTAGGCAAAAGTGTGTAATGCTAAAATTGTTAATATGTGGTTAAGCAAGACATTAATTATTGAAAACCCCTTAAAGATCAAATATTACAAAAGTACAAAGCTGCTTTTACAGGTGCTATGCAGAGTTGAAAATTAAGCGAAAAAATTCTGACTGTGATAATACCCAACTAATATTTCTAGTTGCCTGTGTTTTTTTTTTTTTTGTCCATCCCTGCCTCCCCTCCAAAAAAAAGGTATCTCGCTGTTTTATTTAGCAGATTTTTGCCATGGAGAGCAGAGTAATGTAGGCAAAGAGAAGCTGAATCCAATGATGTGTGACTTAGTTTACAGGGTGCAGCAGTTCTGACTAGTGATGAGCGAGTGTACTCGTTGCTCGGGTTTTCCTGAGCACGCTCGGGTGACTTCCGAGTATTTGACTGCTCGGAGATTGTTTTCATCGCGGCAGCTGAATGATTTACAGCTAGTAGCCTGCTTGATTACATGTGGGGATTCCCTAGCAACCAGGCAACCCCCTCATGTACTCAGCCTGGCTAGCAGCTGCAAATCATTCAGCTGCCGCGATGAAAACTAAATCTCCAAACAGTCATAAATACTCGGAGGTCACCCGAGCAACGAGTACACTCGCTCATCACTAGTTCAGACACAATCAGAGCTTTTAGATTTATCATGAAGCAGAGCTGAGAAAACCGCCCCCGCCCACACCAGGCTCTCTATGTATGCAAAGTCCATAGACAGTGAGCTCCTTATCACAAAGGGAGGGGGTGTTGCCAGACTATTGTAGTGCGGCAATATTAATCTTTTATTGACAAATCCTTCACAGTTTTCAAAGTACATACTGTTGTTTACTAAATGACACGTCCCTGAATTCTGTGTTCCAGCCTCTATTTTCTGCTGTCTTCAGATTGCATAGCAAAAACTTGCTGACAGATTCCCTTTAAGGGCAGCATAAAGGGAAAGTGAAAGTGACATGCATATTTCTGCAATCTGTAACTTATGTGAGATGCAGTATGAGCAAACATCAGGCTATCTGTCACTACTTGATGTTTCTCTCAGAGAGGGCAGCGTGGTACAGCTGGCAGGTTTGTGCCATTCCAGCTCAGTACTTGGTTTACATCCCGCCTCTACTGGAGCCGATAATAGGTATTCTGTGGGTTTACTTGGTGTCGGAATCCCACCATTCTGGTATTGATGACCTACCCAAAGATATTTCATCATATTCCATGTGTACTTATAACATATTTTTTTCTGTCACTATTTTGAATATTGCTGCCATGATGTTTGTAATTGAAATACGTCCTGTACAGTATAATAAGTATGTGTTGTTGTTTTTTATTTAATTAAAACTCAACTATTCTATGCCGCATGAATGCATATATATTCACATTCATTTTGACTTGTTTTTAAGTGATCATTGGAGTTGCATAATGTAAATTGCCTTGGTATAAGCACTGCAAGCAAGGTGCTATATTGTATGTATCTTAAGTTTGTCATACAAAATGAGATGCCTGTCACATTTGTTTAATCGAAAGTTAACTGTTTCAACTCAACATTCAGGAACTCCGCTTCCGAGTTTTCATCTGTTTTTAATAGGCTGAAGAGCTAAAGCTGCTATGTGACTCTTGGCATCTTATTTTCCCCAACATCTTGCATTGGGAAAGATTTGGGAGGTTTCCATACACATTAGGTGGTTGGAAAGTTTGCAAACTTTAAAGGGTTGACATTTAATTTTGTATAAAGTACTAGTACACCAAGTCTAGATATACTTTTATTCTTTTTAACAATTTTTTTTTCGGCAATGTCCCTTCACTTGACCTATTGAAGGTTCCAGAATGGAGGAGCATATGAAGTGCTGAGGTCTCAAAGGCATGAGAGTGCTCCTGGTACCTTGACCAGTATCATACATGTGCGACACCACACATGACCAGACTGCCCAGCAAAATACCACATCCATCTCTAAACCAAAAGAGGCAGCACCTAAACCATATATCCACACTGAGGAAGGCAATGAATAGAGAGAATGAAATATACACACAATCTCATTGGTCCCATAGCCACTAAAATTCCGTAGCCCCACACTATTCTCCTATATGGGGCCAGGCGAGACTGATACATCACAACCTCTAGAAGAGACACCCAGTCATCTTCAATTATTACTTGACTTTTTTTTCCTTCCTTCTCCACTACAAAGACCAGATTTTGTTTTTTGGAAGAAGAGGAGGATATGTGCCTAGGTAGAACACTTAGGGTAAAGGTACCTTCACACTGAGCGACTTAACAACGATATCGCTAGCGATCCGTGACGTTGCAGCGTCCTGGATAGCGATATCGTTGTGTTTGACACGCAGCAGCGATCTGGATCCTGCTGTGACATCGTTGGTCGGAGCTAGAAGGCCAGCACCTTATTTCGTTGCGGGATCTCCCGTAGACATCGCTGGATCGGTGTGTGTGACACCGATCCAGCGATGTCTTCACTGGTAACCAGGGTAAACATCGGGTTACTAAGCGCAGGGCCGCGCTTAGTAACCCGATGTTTACCCTGGTTACCATTGTAAATGTAAAAAAAACCAAACAGTACATACTTACATTCCGGTGTCTGTCCCCTCGCCGTCAGCTTCCCGCACTGACTGTGAGCGCCGGCCGGCCGTAAAGCACAGCGGTGACGTCACCTCTCTGCTGCCAGCGCTGAGACAGTGCAGGGAAGCTGAGGCCGGGGGACAGACACCGGAATGTAAGTATGTAGTGTTTGGGGTTTTTTTACATTTACAATGGTAACCAGGGTAAACATCCGGTTACTAAGCGCGGCCCTGTGTTTAGTAACCCGATGTTTACCCTGGTTACCAGGGGACTTCGGCATCGTTGGTCGCTGGAGAGCTGTCTGTGTGACAGATCTCCAGCGACCACACAGCGACGAAACAGTGACGCTGCAGCGATCGGCATCGTTGCCTATATCGCTGCAGCGTCGCTTAATGTGACAGTACCTTAAGTTCACACAGGCGTTTTTGCTGCCTTTTTTTGCTGTGTTTTTATGCTAATTTTCAGCTACTTTTTACAGTACCAGCAAAGCCTATGAGATTTCAGAAATCTCATGCACACACATTGTTTTTTGTGTGATCAGTATTTTGTGCTTTGCTGCGTTTTTTTGACATAGGGCATGTCTCTTTCAGCGTTTTTTTCAGTGTTTTTCACCCATTGACTTGAATGGATGGTGAAAAAATGCTGCAAATACGCAGGTTGACTTTTCTTGCAGCGTATTTGCTGCAGAAAAGTCAAGGACAGCCGGATGTGACATCACACTCGGCTCTGCTACATCTAGATGGCAAGGCTGCATGATGCGCCCATGCAGCCTGTCATCCAGCAGAGAAGACCCGAACCCCATTCACTTGAATGGGGGACCCAACATTACAGTGTTTGACACGCTGTCATATGCATGACAGTGCCGCAAACACCGCTTCTGATTGGTGGGGAAATTATCCCCACCGGTCAGAGAGCCGCGGTTCCCACGCTGTCAGAAGACAGTGGGAGCGCTCAGCTGTAATCGCAGGTATAAAGTTTACCTCCCGTCACTGGTGTCAGCTGATGGGACTACTGCTCCCATCATCTGACACCTACGGCCGCTAATTACAGTGAGAGCAGGAGCTGCGGATGGGAGTATTCATGTGCCGCTCCTGCGCTATAAATAAATAATTTAAAGAAAAAACTGCTTGGGTTGCCCCCTATTTTTGATAACCAGCCAGACAAAACTCACAGCTGGGGGCTACAACCGTCAGCATCAGCAAGGCTAGTTATCAAGAATAGAGGGGTCCTCACACTTTTTTTAATTAAATAAATCATTTTAAAAATAACGTGGGGTCCTCCCCATTTTTGACAACCAGCCTTGCAAAGCTCACAGCTGGGGGCTGGTATTCTCAGACTGGTAAGGGGCCATTGATATAGGCCTCCCCACAGCCTAAAAATAGCAGCCCGCAGCTGCCCAGAAAAGGGGCATCTATTAAATGTGCCAATTCTGGCGCTTTGCCCGACTCTTCCCACTTGCCCTCTAGCAGTGGCAAGCGGAGTAATGAGGGGTTAATGTCACCTTCCTATTGTAAGGTGACATTAAGCCGGCTTAGTAATGGAGAGGCATCAATAACGCACCTATCCATTACTAATCCTATAGTAATAATCTTTATATAGCGCCAACATATTCCGCAGCGCTTTACAGTTTAACAGTTTCAAATGCAAGTCATAAGTAACAACGTTAACAATACAATGATTAAAGCAAAATAAGACGACCCTGCTCGTGAGAGCTCACAATCTACAATGAGGTGGGGGAGATACAAAGTACAGGTGTGTATTTACAATGATGGTCCAGCCATCTTCAGGGAGTGGGGGATAGATGGAGATAGTGAATGGGCTACACACACACAAACCTAAAATGACTTTTATTAGGGAACGTGGTAGGCCACTCTGAACAAATATGTTTTGAGGGATCACCTAAAACTATGCAAATTGTGAATGGTCCTAATTTCTTGGGGTAGAGCATTCCAGAGGATTGGTGCAGCACGGGAGAAGTCTTGGAGTGGGAGGTACAGATTAGTGCAGAGGTTGGTCAAAAGTCATTTGCAGAGCGCAGCGGTCGGTTAGGCCAATAGACAGAAATGAGGGACGGAGATGTAAGGGGGTGCCGCACTCTGGAGAGCTTTGTGGGTGAGAACAAGTACTTTGAATTGGATCCTATAATGAATGGGCAGCCAGTGTAATGACTGGCGAAGAGCGGCTGCATCTCAATACCGATTAGCCAGGTAGATGATCCTGGCTGCTGCATTGAGGAGACTGAAGAGGGGAAAGCCGAGTAACGGAGAGGCCAATTAATATAGTAATTAAAGGGTTAAATAAACACAGTAAGAAAAAAGTCTTTCAATGAAATAAAACAATACACACAGTTTTACCATTTTATTAGTCTGCCATTCCAAGCGAAGCCCTCGATCTTCTGAAATAAAAATAAGAAACAAACACTATACCCCCTGATCCGTCGTAGTCCGATATAACGAGTGTCCCATGCAGTATCTGGGGGAGATAAAGCTTACAACCAGGAGCCGTGCTAATGCGACAGCTCCCGGCTATAAGCTACTGGGGAATGAATGAGACGCAGATGAGATGCCAGAGATTCTGGTCTCCATTCTCCCCCCAGTGGGGGAGGGGGATAAGGTAACTTCCTCCGGGGGTGACAGCCTGAATTTTCCCCTCTCACCTAGCTCTGCTTATAAGGTGAATGAAACTCGTAGGAAACAAACACATGGTTACTTAATCGATGGATCAAACCTATGTCAATATATTAACCATTTTAGTATGGATGTGGACAAAAACGGACAATTCGTCATGTGACAACACAGAAAAAAGGGGACGCTTACTAGTCCAAATGTATGAATAATTGCATTTATTATTATAATTAGATAATTACAGAGTACGGGGAGAGGGACACGGTTACATACAAAGTGACAAGCTGTGAAAGACTAGGGTCAACTGTATATATAACATGTACTGTTAGTGCTGCCAGGCATGAGAATAATGTACATTGTCACAAAAATCATGCCATGGTATACAGCACTTACAGTAAATATGATATGCAGTTGTCCCTATATTGTGCTCATTAGTCTCTCACAGCTTGTCACTTTGTATGTAACTGTATCCCTCTCCCCGTACTCTATCTAATTTTAATCATAAATGCATTTAATATTCATACATTTGGACTAGTAATCGTTCCCTTTTTTCTGCTTATAAGTTGGCAGCAATCGCAGGGGTTCACGGCAGATTGGCTTGGATGTGGGGCCACAGTCAGCAGACTAGACATCCGCGGGTGGGCCAGACAAAGTTACTCTCTGCTCCCTTGGAACACGCCATGATTCTGGCTGGAATGAGTGTCGCAGGAGATCACGGTCACACGGGCACAGAGAGGAAGTGGCCGGCGTCACTTTCGGAGGCGTGACTAAGGGTCGCGTCTGGCTCCTGAGCGCGGGAAATTTTGAAATGGACACCTAATAGCAGAGGTGTCAAACTGCATTCCTCGAGGACCGCCAACAGGACATGTTTTCAGGATTTCCTTAGCATTCCACAAGGTGCTGGAATCATTCTGTGCAGGTGATTAAATTATCACCTGTGCAATACAAGGAAATCCTGAAAACATGACCTGTTGGCGGCCCTCGAGGAATGCAGTTTGACACCTCTGCCTAATAGTATAAAGGCGTTTCCACCCCTATAATTGCTTCAGTGATCCTGCAGTCAGAATGGAGGAAAAGCGCATAGCAAGAGATCCTGCAGGTGAAGCAACCCCGCTATGTATGGTGGTTTCCTGCTTCTGGGGTGAGTACGTTGAACAACCCTCCACTTTTACCTATAAATCTAATGCTGTCTCCTTGGATATGTTTATATGGCAAACCTAGGAAAGCGCCGACTAAATAAAAAAACAAGGAATGCGACTTTGTAAACCGAAACTACTGTCATCTTATGACCTAATATAGTTCCAGCCCTGCATAGAGAGGACAATCGCAGAGGAATCCTCATGCCTTATGAATAGCTTGAAAGCTACTGTATAAATGGAGGTCAGGAATTCGCTTAAGTGACTTAAAAATAGGACCCCTTATGCTTCTGTGGATAAGTTGCATACGAGCGTATACGAGGACTTAGAAGATGTGGAGTTACAGTGGTTTTATTCAGATATCTCAACTTCATCCTCCTCCTTGGACGATAATGGGCATTCCTTGTTTCCCAGCAGAGGACACAAATTAGTCAGGGCCACAAAGAATATTAAAGACATTAGGGAGCCCAGAACCATACAGCATGTAATGTTCATGAGATTGGAGGGGAGTAAAGATGGGCGAACCTTAACAGTAAAGTTCGGCGTCCGTATCGAACGCCCACTGTTCAGGCACGGACACCGAACACCGACTTCACCAGGAAGTCCGTGTCACTGTTTGTGTTCGGCCCCCCAAACACCAAGTGTTTGTTGCGCTGTCATGTGCATGACAGCATGACAATCACAGCTTCTGATCGGCAGTAAAATCCTCAACGCCGGTCAGATAGCCGCAGTTAAATGTCAAATGACTGCGTGAGCCTGCAGCTATGATCAGAGGTATAAAGTTTATCTTCGGTCACTGGTGTCGGCTGATGGGACTACTGCTCCCATCAGCCGACACATTCTGCCGCTAATAACAGCGAGAGCAGGAGGTGGCTAATATTCATCAGCCGGTGCCTACGCTGTAATTAAACGTGAGTTCCCCTGTATTTTTGATAACCAGCCAGACAAACTCACAGCTGAAGGCTGTATCCTTCAGCTGTCAGCGTTAGCAAAGCTGGTTATCAAGAATAGAGGGATCTCCACTCCAAATTTTTAAATTATTCAAATAATTTTAAAACAGTGTGGGATACCCCCATTTTTGACAACCAACCTTGCTAAAGCAGACAACTGCGACTGGTATTCTCAGGCTGGTAAGTGGCCATGGATATTGTACCCTCCCCCCCAGCCTAAAAATAGCAGCCTGCGGCAGCCCAAATAATGTGCATCTAGCTCTTCCCACTTGCCCTGTAGCGGTGGCAAGTGGGGTTCATATTTGTGGCTAGCACAGTGACAAAGTCTCACAATGCAGAGGTGAGTATACCACAGTTTTTAAATATGCCGCAGTAAAATTCTCCCTGCAAACTGTGGTGTACTTGCCTCTGCACCATGAGACATTTTCTCACTGTGCTTTCGGTAATCTCACTGAAGTCACTGCAGTTCATTTGCCAGCTGGAAACTCCGCCTCAGTGACCTGCGATTACCACGATGTCACCGCTAGTCACTGATGCTGCACTCGTAGCCGCTCATTCCCCAGTGGTTCTCAGCCTGGACGGTCACATCTTGGCATCGTCCAGTTGAAAACTGTTCAATAGCCTCTATAGGAAGCTAGAAGCTGCCATAGCACGATCGCCTCTGCTACATAGAGGTGATGCACAGATCACCTCTATGCAGCTGAATTACAGGCTTGCTATGAGCGCCGACCACAGGGTGGCATTGATAGCAATCTACCATCAACAACCATAGAGGTCTCGAGGAGACCTCTGGTTGTGATGGCAGTGCACGGATGACCCCCGATCACGTGACGGAGGTCAGCGGTGCGCGTTCTTCCGGCCGCGCGGCTGGCAGCGCTTGTTAAATGCTGCTGTCAGTTTGACAGCGGCATTTAACTGGTTAATAGGGGTGGGTGGATCACGATTCAACCCGCCGCTATTGCGAGCACATGTCAGCTGTACAAAACAGCTGACATGTCCCAGCTTTGATGCGGGCTCACCGCCGGAGCCCACATCAAAGGAAGAGATGCGACCTCCGCTGTACTAGTATGGCAGAGGTCGGGACGGGGTTAAAGGTTTCATAATAACAGGGTCTGTACCACAGGACTGGTGTATAGCAAATGTGACAATATTCAAAAAGGGGACAAAAACTGAACTTGGAAACTATAGGCCAGGTACTGCACCTAGGATAATTAGTTGCCAGAAAGGCTGCCTGCTTTGTACTGGCTAATGGGCACACTGCAGCAAGGGCAATATAACTACTCCCACTCAGGCGGGAGCAATAATTATCAATGCCGCCGGTCGCTACAAAGCCTCCCAATTGCACAGGACAAATTCTGCTGCCACCAGCTCCAATTTCTTAATTATTAACGGGTCCAGGGCCAAACCAGATTAGTAGCATAATTCAATTCAGAGGATGTGACCGTACGTTAAATAGCAAGGAGAGACAAGCTAGTAATTTTTATTTTTTACTCCAAAAAAGTAGGCAGTGTTTACAGAGGTATAAATAAAAAGATATTATAAAGAAGACAAATATCATATGTACAATACAATTAAAAATAAAATGGGATTAAAGTTGAAAAACACTTACCGTACATTTATGTCATATCATCTTATGGCTGACCATGTGCTGTGGGGGGAAGGATGAGCATATGTCCAGATGCATAACCCCTGTATAGCAGCTAGACCCCAGACAAAGACACATGAAGACTGCTGCTTCACTCACTTATTTCCTAGCCTAAAACCAAAGCCTTCCCCCTGTGGTGACCTCATTTAGAGGCTGGATACTCCCCTGCCTTAGCATTATGAAAAATCATCATCCCACATATCTTGGTGTAGGAATCTGGTAGAAAGAAGACACCCGTGTCGTTATGCTCAGCGTGCCATAGGGATTTGTTTAAGTATAGACATGGGGTAGCTGGGTGACCCAGTCCCGTAGTAATCCATTTCTCAATTGTGCTGGTTCTGGAACCTAGAAAACTCACTGGCTGATAGTTCTACCGAAGCCCATGTCAAAAATGTATTTGTCACACTTCTATTATTAATCGGTGCTATGAAATTTACATTTGCAAGGACAAAGAAACCTGGATTTTTTTCCATGTGCTTCTACTTGTACTTTCACTTTGAAGATATGTAAATTCTTGAGGGAGGGGGGAAATTGGGGGTTTTGAATTTCACACTCAGGCAGAGTGGAAAGAGGGGCGTCGGAATGGCCCACAGCGTGTATTTGAAAAGCCATGGTACTTGGATTCTCAAACATAGCATATTCACATTATTGTGACAGTATTCCATTATTTTATTGGCATTTGCAGCAGCTGCCTGACACTGGCCACTAAATGTGAGTTTGTCATCCACCCATACACCCAGGTCTTTTTCAGTGACAGTTTTGCCCAGTGTTTTACAATTAAGCACATAATTGTACATATTATTTCTTCGCCCAAGCGCATAACCTTACATTTATCCCCATTGAAGCTAATTTGCCATTTATCAGCCTAAGCTTCTACTTTACATAAATCCTCCTGTAATATAAAATTGTCCTCCACTGTATTGCTTACCCTGTCATCTGCAAATATTGACAAGGTCATTAATAAATGTTAATAAGAAGTGGGCCCAATACTGACCCCTGCAGTACCCCACTGCTAACCGCGACCCAGTTCGAGTGTGTTCCATTAATAAGCACCCTTTGTTTCCTATCCCTGAGCCAGCTCTTAGCCCACTTACACTTATTTTCCCCTATTCCCATTGTTCTCATTTTTTGTATCAACCTTTTGTGTGGTACCATATCAGCTTTTGAAAAGTCCATATACACCACGTCCACTGCGTTTCCTTGGTCCAGTCTGGAACTTACCTCTTCATAGAAGCTTATCAGATTAGTTTGACAGGAACTGTCCCTAGTGCTGATATTGGGTCATGAGGTTATTCTTCATCAGATACTCCAGTATAGCATCTCTTAGAAAACCCTCCAGGATTTTACCCACAATAGAGGTTAACCACTTCCTTACCGCCGACAGTAGATAAATGTCGACGCAAGCAAGTTTTTGCGCAGCACCGAGGTTTGTCTACGGTCGGCGGTTTTGTACTCATCGGGACCCCCACATAACATAATGAGGGGATTCCGGTGCACAATGCTTCCTGTGACCCCTGACCTCATCGATTACTGATTTGCTCAGGTCCTGATAACATCAGCGTCACAGCAGCCAATGAGACAAATCGCTAGGACAGTTTGTTCTAGCAACAAACTTTCCCAGGCGATCTGCCTCATAAAAATGCTGTTTCTCCTCAGATCAGTGTTACGAGTGCTTCTGGCAACATCTGTGTCAGTCACCGCTCTTGCTATTAAGTTAAAAAGACACATAAGGCAGGTTAGGGTTTAGTGCTATACCTAGGGTTAGTGTTAGGCTAAAGTTAGGGTTACTGTTAGGCCGGGGACACACTGGTGCGAGATACGGCCGAGTCTCGCTGGTTAAAAGCAAGCTGTGGCACCTGCACTCCGGAGCGGAGCGTGCTGCTCCATGTATTGCTATGCAGCTGCACGCTCCGCTCCGGAGTGCAGGTGCCACAGCTTGCTTTTAACCAGCGAGACTCGGCCGTATCTCGCACCAGTGTGTCCCCGGCCTTAGGCTGAAGTTAGGGTTTCTATTAGGGTTACTGTTAGGCTAAAGTTAGGGTTCCTGTCAAGGGTAGGGTTACTGTTAGGCTAAAGTTAGGGTTCCTTTTAGGGTTATTGTTAGGGTTACAGTTCTTGTTAGGCTAAAGATAGGGTTACTGTTAGGGTTACTGTTGGGCTAAAGTTAGGGTTATTGTTACTGTTAGAGATAGGGTTAGGGTTACTGTTAGGGTTAGGCTAAAAAATTAGGATTTTCTCAATTGTCTCCCCAATAATTTGGTCACCTCAGTCACGTCACATCAGAGTTTTCTATTTCTGGAAAAAAAATAATAAAAACGAAGAAAATGGCCCTTCAGTATTATAGTGCAGAGGAGGCTTTTGCACTTTTATGTTCTGACAGCGAAGAAAGTGCAATGTCAGATGGCGATGTGGATTTCTTGGGCTTTAGTAGCAGCGACAGTGATAGCTCAGAAATGAGCAGTGATTCTGGTCCATCCTTACACACAAGGACCAGTACAACAAGAACGTAAAATAGCGCTTTTTGAGAAATGTCTTCAAATCAGGGAACAATACCCAGTACTGGCGCTGTCCCTAGTTCTCTTGAATTGGTGCACACCAATGTCCAAGGGGATTGGCCTCTCGATGTAGTATTTCCCAGATGGGAGGCTTTGGATTCGGCTACTCCATTCATCCCTAATTTTCATGCCATTCCTGGTATAAATGTGGAGATGGAAAATTTTGGACCAATTCATTTTTTTAATTTGTTTATGTCAGCTTGCTTGAGCATATTGTCCTACAAACAAATTTATATGTGTCCCAATTCATCAGCCAGAATCCACGATCCTATTATGCTTTGTTCAAATTTATGGACACTAACTAATGTCCTAGAAATAAAAAATTTTTTAGGACTTACATTCGCTATGGGGCTTGTTAAAAAAGCAAGCATTCAGTCCTATTGGTCCAATTGCCCTGTCCAAGCCACCCCTATGGTTCCTGCCATTCTTCCTTCCTTATGAAATGCTCATGAGGTTTTGACATGTTAACGACAATAGTTAATGCCTGCCCAGAGATGCCCCAGAACATGACAGACTATTCAAAATCAGACCCATCATCAAAGACTTGACAGAAAAATTCTTAAATCTCTACACCCCAACAGAAAACATTTCCATTGATGAGTCCTTTGTAAAATTCAAAGGAAGACTGCACCTTAAACAATTTATTCCTTCTAAGAGGGCAAGGTTTGGAATAAAGCTGTATAAAATGTGTTAAAGTTCAACCGGATACACATCAGCTTTTTGCATTTATGAGGGGAAAGATAGCCAACGAAACCCACCAGGATGCCCTACTTATCTAGGGACATCTGGAAAAATCGTTTGGGAGCTGATTTTTACAAAAAGGCTACAATCTCTATGTTGACAATTACTACACAAGCATACCCCTATTTAAAAGTCTGGTTGAACATAACATAGTTGCTTGTGGAACCATGTGCAAAAACCGTCAGGGGTTTCCACAATCGTTGGTCAACGAAAAGTTCCGAAAGGGGCAGTCAGGGGCTTTACGCAATGGGGAGCTGCTTGCCCTTAAGTATAAGGATAAAAAAGATATTTTTATCCTGAGCTCGATCCACACAGATGCCAGAAGGGCCACTGCTGACCAATAGGGATCCACTACTCTAAAACCTGTGTCTGTCATTGACTACAACAAATTTATGGGGGTGTGGACCGTGCAGATCATGTTCTACAGCCATACCAGGTATCAAGAAAATCATTTACCTGGTATAAAAAGTTAGTCATTTATTTGCTTCAGGTGGCCACATATAATTATAGTGCTTTGGAACAAAGCACTATATTGTAATCCTATCGTGGATAACTTATTATTATTCAGTCCGCAATTAATGCGGCCCGAACCGCTGCACTCACAGACTCCAGTGAGGCGTCATTTCGAAGCCAGCATCCCCAAGAGGTGTGCTATGTATTTTTCGTGTCGATCGGATTTGTAGTTTTGGCGCAATTTTTTTCCCCTCATTACTCAATGTATTTCAATAGGGAAATTTTCCAATAAGGTTATAATGGGCCTGATTTCTGAGGCAATTTCAAAATAACTGCCACCTGGCTGATTAGCTCATTGATATGCGCAGTCAGACCCAGTTATTATGCCAACGCCTACGAACTGTACATGACCCCACTAGGACACAGTTTCGCCAGATAATATCAGCTCTTAAAGTGACCCGCCCACCAAATCGGACCCTGAGGTGCCCAGCCCACCAAATTGGACCCCGAGTGGCCCCACCCACCAAATCGGACCCCGAGTGGCCCCGCCCACCAAATTGTTCCCAGAGTGGCCCCGCCCACCAAATCGTTCCCAGAGTGACCCCGCCCACCAAATCGGTCCCAGAGTGACCCCGCCCACCAAATCGGTCCCCGAGTGACCCCGCCCACCAAATCGGTCCCCGAGTGACCCCGCCCACCAAATCGGACCCCGAGTGACCCCGCCCACCAAATCGGACCCCGAGTGACCCCGCCCACCAAATCGGACCCCGAGTGGCCCCGCCCACCAAATCGGACCCCGAGTGGCCCCGCCCACCAAATCGGACCCCGAGTGGCCCCGCCCACCAAATCGGACCCCGAGTGGCCCCGCCCACCAAATCGGACCCCGAGTGGCCCCGCCCACCAAATCGGACCCCGAGTGGCCCCGCCCACCAAATCGGACCCCGAGTGGCCCCACCCACCAAATCGGACCTCGAGGGGCCCCGCCCACCAAATCGGACCCCGAGTGACCCCGCCCACCAAATCGGACCCTGAGGTGCCCCGCCCACCAAATCGGACCCTGAGGTGCCCCGCCCACCAAATCGGACCCAGAGTGGCTCCGCCCACCAAATCGGACCCAGAGTGACCCCGCCCACCAAATCGGTCCCAGAGTGACCCCGCCCACCAAATCGGTCCCAGAGTGACCCCGCCCACCAAATTGGTCCCAGAGTGACCCCGCCCACCAAATTGGTCCCAGAGTGACCCCGCCCACCAAATCGGTCCCAGAGTGACCCCGCCCACCAAATTGGTCCCAGAGTGACCCCGCCCACCAAATTGGTCCCAGAGTGACCCCGCCCACCAAATTGGTCCCAGAGTGACCCCGCCCACCAAATTGGTCCCAGAGTGACCCCGCCCACCAAATTGGTCCCAGAGTGACCCCGCCCACCAAATTGGTCCCAGAGTGACCCCGCCCACCAAATTGGTCCCAGAGTGACCCCACCCACCAAATTGGTCCCAGAGTGACCCCGCCCACCAAATTGGTCCCAGAGTGACCCCGCCCACCAAATTGGTCGCAGAGTGACCCCGCCCACCAAATCGGTCCCAGAGTGACCCCGCCCACCAAATCGGACCCCGAGGTGCCCAGCCCACCAAATCCTCAACCCTGAGGGGCACCCAAGTGTGAAAGTCTTGCAGGGGCAGCCCAGGCACCATTCCAAAGCACTATCTGTAGTTCCTTCAGGAAATACCCATCTAGTTCTTTTGTGTTATACAAAAAAGCAGGAAATTAAGATACTTTCCTTAGTCATCAGAAAAATGTAATCGAACATCTTGTTTTTGAAAATATTGTCCCCGCCAATCCTTTACAATATAAAAAATGTCAGAAGACTCACTGAGCGACATTTTATTGCACTCATTCCAGCAACTGAAACAAGAAAGAACCCCCAGAGAAGATGTCGTGTATGTTCCAAGGGAGGAATGAGGCATGATACCTGCTATTATTGCCCACAATGCCCATCATTGCGAGCCTTATGCCTCCATGACTGTTTTAAAATCTTCCACACAGAACCATGTTTTTAAACTGTTTTGACATTCAAGCATTTGGTTTATTTAGCGACAGACACATTTAACCCCTTCATGACCCAGCCTATTTTGGCCTTAATGACCTGGCCGTTTTTTGCAATTCTGACCAGTGTCCCTTTATGAGGTAATAACTCAGGAACGTTTCAACGGATCCTAGCGATTCTGAGATTGTTTTTTCGTGACATATTGGGCTTCATGTTAGTGGTAAATTTAGGTCGATAAATTCTGAGTTTATTTGTGAAAAAAACGGAAATTTGGCGAAAATTTTGAAAATTTCGCAATTTTCACATTTTGAATTTTTATTCTGTTAAACCAGAGAGTTATGTGACACAAAATAGTTAATAAATAACATTTCCCACATGTCTACTTTACATCAGCACAATTTTGGAAACATTTTTTTTTTTTTGCTAGGAAGTTATAAGGGTTAAAATTTGACCAGTGATTTCTCATTTTTACAACAAAATTTACAAAACCATTTTTTTAGGGACCACCTCACATTTGAAGTCATTTTGAGGGTTCTATATGGCTGAAAATACCCAAAAGTGACACCATTCTAAAAACTGCACCCCTCAAGGTGCTCAAAACCACATTCAAGAAGTTTATTAACCCTTCAGGTGTTTCACAGCAGCAGAAGCAACATGGAAGTAAAAAATGAACATTTAACTTTTTAGTCACAAAAATGATCTTTTAGCAACAATTTTTTTATTTTCCCAAGGGTAAAAGGAGAAACTGGACCACGAACGTTGTTGTCCAATTTGTCCTGAGTACGCTGATACCTCATATGTGGGGGTAAACCACTGTTTGGGCGCACGGAAGGGCTCAGAAGGGAAGGAGCGCCATTTGACTTTTTGAATGAAAAATTGGCTCCAATCTTTAGCGGACACCATGTCGCGTTTGGAGAGCCCCCGTGTGCCTAAACATTGGAGCTCCCCCACAAGTGACCCCATTTTGGAAACTAGACCCCCCAAGGAACTTATCTAGAAGCATAGTGAGCACTTTAAACCCCCAGGTGCTTCACAAATTGATCCGTAAAAATGAAAAAGTACTTTTTTGTCACAAAAAAAATATTTTAGCCTCAATTTTTTCATTTTCACATGGGCAACAGGATAAAATGGATCCTAAAATTTGTTGGACTATTTCTCCTGAGTACACCGATACCCCACATGTGGGGGTAAACCACTGTTTGGGAACATGGTAAGGCTCGGAAGGGAAGGATCCCATTTGACTTTTTGAATGAAAAATTATCTCCATCGCTAGCGGACACCATGTCATGTTTGGAGAGCCCCTGTGTGCCTAAACATTGGAGCTCCCCCACAAGTGACCCCATTTTGTAAACTAGACCTCCCAAGGAACTAATCTAGATGTGTGGTGAGCACTTTGAACCCCCAAGTGCTTCACAGAAGTTTATAACGCAGAGCCATGAAAATAAAAAATAATTTTTCTTTTCTCAAAAATGATTTTTTAGCCCACAATTTTTTATTTTCCCAAGGGTAACAGGAGAAATTGGACCCCAAAAGTTGTTGTCCAGTTTCTCCTGAGTACGCTGATACCCCATATGTGGGGGTAAACCACTGTTTTGGCACACGTCGGGGTTCGGAAGGGAAGTAGTGACGTTTTGGAATGCAGACTTTGATGGAATGCTCTGCAGGCGTCAGGTTACGTTTGCAGAGCCCCTGATGTGCCTAAACAGTAGAAACCCCCCACAAGTGACCCCACTTTGGAAACTAGACCCCCCAAGGAACTTATCTAGATGTGTGGTGAGCACGTTCAACCCCCAAGTGCTTCACAGAAGTTTACAACGCAGAGCCGTGAAAATAATAAATGTGTTTCCTTTCCTCAAAAATATTTTTTTAGCCCAGAATTTTTTAATTTTCCCAAGGGTAACAGGAGAAATTTGACCCCAAAAGTTGTTGTCCAGTTTCTCCTGAGTACACTGATACCCCATATGTGGGGGTAAACCACTGTTTGGGCACATGCCGGGGCTCAGAAGGGAAGTAGTGACGTTTTGGAATGCAGACTTTGATGGAATGGTCTGCGGGCATCATGTTACGTTTGCAGAGCCCCTGATGTGCCTAAACAGTAGAAACCCCCCACAAGTGACCCCACTTTGGAAACTAGACCCCCCAAGGAACTTATCTAGATGTGTGGTGAGCACGTTCAACCCCCAAGTGCTTCACAGAAGTTTACAACGCAGAGCCGTGAAAATAAAAAATCATTTTTCTTTCCTTAAAAAAGATGTTTTAGCAAGCAATTTTTTATTTTCACAAGGGTAACAGGAGAAATTGGACCCCAATATTTGTTGCCCAGTTTGTTGTGAGTATGCTGGTACCCCATATGTGGGGGTAAACCACTGTTTGGGCACACGTCGGGGCTCAGAAGGGAAGTAGTGACGTTTTGGAATGCAGACTTTGATGGAATGGTCTGCGGGCGTCATGTTGCATTTGCAGAGCCCCTGATGTGCCTAAACAGTAGAAACACCCCACATGTGACCCCATTTTGGAAACTAGACCCCCCAAGTAACTTATCTAGATGTGTGGTGAGCACGTTCAACCCCCAAGTGCTTCACAGAAGTTTATAACGCAGAGCCGTGAAAATAAAAAATAATTGTTCTTTCCTCAAAAATTATGTTTTAGCAAGTAATTTTTTATTTTTGCAAGGGTAACAGGAGAAATTGGACCCCAACACTTGTTGCCCAGTTTGTCCTGAGTATGCTAGTACCCCATATGTGGGGGTAAACCACTGTTTGGGCGCACGTCGGGGCTTGGAAGGGAGGGAGCACCATTTGACTTTTTGAACGCAAGATTGGATGGAATCAATGGTGGCGCCATGTTGCGTTTGGAGACCCCTGATGTGCCTAAACAGTGGAAATCCCTCAATTCTAACTTCATCACTAACCCCAACACACCCCTCACCCTAATCCCAACTGTAGCCATAACCCTAATCACAACCCTAACCCCAACACACCCCCAACCACAACCCTAACCCCAACACACCCGTAACCCTAATCCCAACCCTAATCCTAACCCTAATCCCAACCCTAACCACAACTGTAACCCCAACACACCCCTAACCCTATCCGTAACCCTAACCACAAGCCTAATCTTAACCCTTTTTCCAACCCTAGCCCTAATTCCAACCCTAACTCTAATTCCAACCCTAACCCTAAGGCTATGTGCCCACGTTGCGGATTCGTGTGAGATCTTTCCGCACGATTTTTGAAAAATCTGCAGGTAAAAGGCACTGCGTTTTACCTGCGGATTTACAGCGGATTTCCAGTGTTTTTTTGTGCGGATTTCACCTGCGGATTCCTATTGAGGAACAGGTGTAAAACGCTGCAGAATCCACACAAAGAATTGACATGCTGCGGAAAATACAATGCAGCGTTTCCGCACGGAATTTTCCGCACCATGGGCACAGAGGATTTGGTTTTCCATAGGTGTACGTGGTACTGTAAACCTGATGGAAAACTGCTATGAATTTGCAGCGGCCAATCCGCTGCGGATCCGCAGCCAAATCCGCACTGTGTGCACATGCCCTAACCCTACCCCTAGCTCTAACCCTAGTTCTAACCCTAACCCTAGTGGAAAAAGAAAAAAAAAATATTTTCTTTTTTTTTATTATTGTCCCCTACCTATGGGGGTGATAAAGGGGGGGGGGGGGTCATTTACTATTTTTTTTATTTTGATCACTGTGATAGGTTATATCACAGTGATCAAACTATACCTGGAACTAATCTGCTGGCCGGCAGATTCGGCGGGCGCACTGCGCATGCGCCCGCCATTTTGGAAGATGGCTGCACCCATGGAGAAGACGGACGGACACCGGGAGGCCCGGTAAGTATGAGGGGGGGGGGGAGATCTGAGCATGGGGGGTGGATCGGAGGACAGGGGGTGGCATCGGAGCACGGGGGGAGCGGGCAGGAGGACGGGGGAGCAGACAGGACGACGGAGGGGAGCGGAGCACCGGACGGAGGACCGGGGAGGAGATCGGTGGCGGTGGGGGGGTACATCAGTGTTTCCAGCCATGGCCGATGATATTGCAGCATCGGCCATGGCTGGATTGTAATATTTCACCAGTTTTTTAGGTGAAATATTACAAATCGCTCTGATTGGCAGTTTCACTTTCAGCAGCCAATCAGAGCGATCGTAGCCACGGGGGGTGAAGCCACCCCCCCTGGGCTGAAGTACCACTCCCCCTGCCCCTGCAGATCGGGTGAAATTGGAGTTAACCCTTTCACCCGATCTGCAGGGACGCGATCATTCCATGACGCCACATAGGCGTCATGGGTCGGATTGGCACCGACTTTCATGACGCCTACGTGGCGTCAAAGGTCGGGAAGGGGTTAAGTAGAGCTGACTTAATTTCTGGGAGTAGGTGGGATATCTCCAGAGACACAAGCTGGGCACAATATATTGTGCACTGCAATGACATTTTTGCTCTAAGGCCAGGGTCACACTTGCGAGTGCAATGTGAGAAACTCGCATGAGTCTCTCGCATCAATACCCGGCACTCGGGAATGCACGCTTTGGTCCTGAGTGCCGGTGGCTGTGCTGGGTATTGATGCAAGAGACTCGTGCGAGTTTCTCGCATTGCACTCGCAAGTGTGACCCCAGCCTTAAACTTCTACGTGTTTCTGGAAATCATCCATGTAGTGAAAATGGTCACTACAGTGCCTTGCGAAAGTATTCAGCTCCCTGGAACTTTTCAACCTTTTCCCACATATCATGCTTCAAACATAAAGATACCAAATGTACATTTTTGGTGAAGAATCAACAAGTGGAACACAATTGTGAAGTTAAATGAAATATATTGGTTATTTTAAATTTTTGTGGAAATTCAAAAACTGAAACTGGGGCGTGCAATATTATTCGGCCATTTTAACTTAATACTTTGTTGCGCCACCTTTTGCTGCGATTACAGCTGCAAGTCGCTTGGGGTATGTCTCTATCAGTTTTGTACATCGAGAGACTGAAATTCTTGCCCATTCTTCCTTGGCAAACAGCTCGAGCTCAGTCAGGTTTTATGGAGATCGTTTGTGAACAGCAGTTTTCAGCTCTTTCCACAGATTCTCGATTGGATTGAGGTCTGGACTTTGACTTGGCCATTGTAACACCTGGATATGTTTGTGTACCATTCTATTGTAGATTTCGCTTTGTTTGGGATCATTGTCTTGTTGGAAGACAAATCTCCGTCCGAGTCTCAGGTCTTATGCAGACTCCAACAGGTTTTCTTCAAGAATGGTCCTATATTTGGCTCCATCCATCTCCCCATCAATTTTAGCCATCTTCCCTGTCCCTGCTGAAGAATAGCAGGCCCAAACCATGATGCTGCTACCACCATGTTTGACAGTGGGAATGATGTTTTAGGGGTGATGAGCTGTGTTGCCTTTGCGCCAAACATATTGTTTGGCATTGTTGCCAAAAAGTTCAATTTTGGTTTCATCTGACCAGAGCATCTTCTTCCACATGTTTGGTGTGTTTCCCAGGTGGCGTGTTGGAATCTTTAAACACTTTTTATGGATATCTTTGAGAAATGGCTTTCTTCTTGCCACTCTTCCATAAAGGCCAGATTTTTGCACTGTACGACTGATTGTTGTCCTATGGACAGACTGTCCCACCTCAGCTGTAGATGTCTGCAGTTTATCCAGAGTAATCGTTGGCCTCTTGGCTGCATCTCTGATCAGTCTTCTCCTTGTCTGACACGAAAGTTTAGAGGGACGGCCGGGTCTTGGTAGATTTGCAACAGTATGATACTCCTTCCATTTCAATTTGATCTATTGCACAGTGCTCCTTGGGATGTTTACAGTTTTGGAAATCATTTTGTATCCAAATCTGGCTTTAAACTTCTCCACAACAGTATCACAGACCTTCCTGTTGTGTTCCTTGGTCTTCATGATGCTATCTGTGCTTCAAACAGAACCCTGAGACTATCACCGAGCAGGTGCATTTATACGAAGACTTGATTACACACAGGTGGATTCTATTTATCATCATTAGGCATTTAGGACAACATTGGATCACTCAGAGATCCAAAATGAACTTCTGGAGTGAGTTTGCTGCAATGAAAGTAAAGGGGCCAATAATATTGCACACCCCACTTTTCAGTTTATGAAGTTCCACAAAAATTTAAAATAACCAATAAATTTTGTTCAACTTCACAATTGTGTTACACTTGTTGTTGATTCTTTACCAAAAATTTACATTTGGTATCTTTATGTTTGAAGCATGATATGTGGGCAAAGGTTGAAAAGTTCCAGGGAGACGAATACTTTCGCAAGGCACTGTATATCCATAGATGAATTCCCAGAGGGGTGTCATTTCCAAAATGCGGTCACTTCAGGGGGGATTCTGTTGTTCTGGCACTTAGTGGCTCTTTAAAGAGCCATAACCGCAGAATTCCCCCTGAAGTGACCCCATTTTGGAAATCACACCCCTCTGCAAATTCATCTATGGGTGTAGTGACCATTTACCTATCTAGGTATTTTTCAATGTAAAATCTGGGGTTAAAACATTTTAGTGGTAAAACATTTTAGGGGCTCTGACAATGTGACATGTCACCCACAAACAATTACCGCAACATTTCCTCTCCAATATGGTGCTCCTTCCCTTCCTAGCTCTGGCATGCCCCCAAACAGTGGTTTGCCCCCACATATGGGGTGTCAGCGTACTCAGGACAAATTGCACAACAACTTTTAGGGTTGTATTTCTCCTGTTACCCTTTGGAAAAAAAATTTCTGTTAAAAAGATCATTTTTGTGGAGAAAATATGTTTTTTTTTTCTATTTTCACGGCCATACGTCATTAACTTCTGTGAAGCACTTGGGGGTTCAAAGTGCTCACCATATCTAGATAAGTTCCTTGGGGGGCTAGTTAACAAAATGGGGTCCCTTGTTGGCGGTTTCCACTATTTAGGCACGTCAGGGACTCTCCATATGCAACATGACGTCCGCTATCAATTCCGAACAATTTTGCATTCCAAAAGTCAAGTGGCGATCCTTTCCTTCCAAGCCCTGCCGTGCACCCAAATAGTAGTATTCCCCCACATATGGGGTATCGGCCTGCTCAGGAGAAATTGTACAACAAATTGTATGGAGCAATTTAACCTTTTACCCTTATGAAAATGCAAAATATGGCAATAAAGAAACATTTTTGTGGGAAAAAGTGAAATGTTTTTTTTCCTTTCACATTCCATTAATTCTTGTGAAGCACCTGAAGGGTTAATAAACTTCGTAACTCTGGGTTTGCACACCTTGAAAAGGTGCAGTTTTTAGAATGGTGTCACTTTGGGGTATTTTCTTTCATATAGACCCCTCAAAATGACTTCAAATGTGAGGTGGTTCCTAAAAAAAAATATGGTTTGTGAAATATGTTGAAAAAATGAGAAATCCCTGGTCAATTTTTAACCCTTATAACTTCCTAACAAAAAAAAATTTTGGTTCCAAAATTGAGCTGATGTAAAGTAGACATGTGGGAAATATTATTTATTAACTATTTTGTGCGATATGACTTTCTGATTTAAAGGCATAAAAATTTAAAGTTTGTAATAATTGCCCCAGTCATGAAGGCAAAAACCGGCTCGGGCGCAAAAGGTTTAAACTTATTGGTCTCACCTGAGGGTAAGTGGGGCGCCAGAGAGCTGCCAGTTCCAAACCGGAACTGGGAAGTGGGATATAGATAAATCCCCTTCAGAAAGAACCAGGGGCACCCAAAAATCCCCGGTTCATGACAAATTGGTGTGAGTGGTGGGGATGATAAAGGTATCCTCCCCGTGAACCATGACATATTGGTGGCAGAGTGGTGAGATAATAGAGCATTAGTGATCGGGTGTGAGCAATCATTCCTCTCACTAAAAACATGCATAGTTCTTGCGAGGACTTGGCGCAAAAAAGTTTAGGAGAAAAATCTCATTTTTACTAGTCCTGAGACAATAGTGTGCACTTGCGATTACCCCCTACCCTTCTCTTCGTTTTTCTATCCTATCTTTTATTTGGCAATGATGGCCGCAAAAGGAGAAGCCTGGTACACCCAGCAGAAGAGGGACACTCTTGTTGGAGTATGCTCGTACCACGGCCTGGACCCCCATGGCAAAACCGAGGCTCAATTGGTCACGTAACTGGTGCAATTTGAAGCGGACCAAGCCTGGTCTCAGCCCAGTGGCCGAAAAAGCCAGCACAAGTGCCACGGGGTCCTTCTCCGGTATCACACAATCAACAGAGCAAGAGTATAGTAAACAATTCCAAGACCTTTATTTAGGCAAAAATACGAAAGGTCCAGAACACGAATGCAGTTCAGTAACAGGATAAAAGTCCAACAATCCAGCAGAGGATAGCATAGTCCATATAATCTTCCTTCTCTCTCATATGCTGTGTCCCCATCATCACTCCACACAGGACTGATCTCTCTGCTCCTGTCCTCCCCAGCTGCCTCCTTATCTCCAGGAGTAGTCAGACAGGTTGGGGAGGTTTTCAGGCTTCCCCAGACCTGACAAAGGTGCCCTGGGGATTAAGGCACTACGGGGGGGGGGGGGGGTCATTGTTTCAACAAGCTAGTTCAATATGTCATTAGCATATTAGCAAACAGAATTATTGATTGACCCTGTGAGAAGACTACAGTACTGTAGGGGCTGATATCAGATGGCAACCAGGGCCATTCATCAATTAGCAAATAACGCAAATAATATCAGTAAAATAGAAATATACACAAAATGATACCCACATAGCATATCACAACAAGCGTAAATGGTCCAACCACTGAATGCTGGCCCTACTTGCAACCGGGGCGGATTGGACCGCAACATGCTGGCGGCCTTGGAACAACTGCCCACCGACGACTATGATGGATGTCTGCAGCTCATCCAGCAAATCAGCAAATCTACGAGAGAGCCGAGTGGTAGGCGGACAGAGCCAAGCGGCAAGCGGTGTGGGAGCACCAGCTGAAGTTAGCCCAACTCCAGGAGCCGAGGTTGTCCCAGTCCAGCGGCGAGCCTAAAAGCTCTCAGACCCCTAAACCCCGGCCAGAGCACTTTCCTGTGATGGAAAAGGTCGGGGACTTGGACACTTTTTTTATGGCATTTGAGAAAGCCTGCAGACAGTACCGGCTGCCTGGGAGCAAATGGGCCTGCTAGCTGACCCCAGGGCTAAGGGGCAAAGCTCTGGAGGCATTTGTTCTCCCTCCAGACCAAGATGAAGACTATGAGGCCATCAAGCAGGCCATGATAACAAAGTACCAACTGACTCCTGAGGTTTACTGTAGAAGGTTCCGTAACCTCCAACGTGGCCGGCACTACAGCGATGTGGCGCATGAACTCGGAGCCCACTTTGATCAGTGGACCCAATTACTGTCAGTGACCACCTTTGCACAGCTGGGGGACCTGATGATCAAAGACCAGCTCTTACATCTTTGCCCAGCTGAGGTGTGCCAGTTCGTAATGGATAGAGAGCCCAAAGAAGTGACTAAAGCAGCTCAGATTGCCGATGTATATGAGGCCAACCGTAAATTGGAAGTGCGGAAGCCAGTCACCGCCAGCTGGAGAGGGGGTAAGCCTGCAACGAGCACCAGTACCCCTGCCAGTCTACTCACCAGAGACCCTGTGCCCGTTGCCAACAGCATCAGACCTACCATCGACCTTCGCCAGTGTTTTTTTCTGCAAACGGACTGGTCATATCAGCACCCACTGTCCAGAGAAGCAGAAGAACCCCCCAGCCAAGGCCCCAGGACCTAATGCAGCAGTTCTTTTGGTGGGTGGGGTGGTTGGGAGGGTGTATGACAACGTGCAGCACGTCACCATGGGGGGCCATGTCGCTGAAGGACACTGGGGCTGAACAAACCTTCATCCGACCTGAACTGGTGGCCCCTGAAAAAATTATTCTGGGGAAAACCCTGACTGTCACCGGGATTGGGGGCATCAGCTGTCCCCTGCCAATGGCCCAGTTGCATGTAAATTGAGGTACCGGGAGCAGGGTGAAGAAAGTGGGGCAGTCAGATAACTTGCCCACTAATGTTTTATTGGGGACTGATTTGGGGAGGATGGTTGCATACTATGTCCCTGACTCCCCTCCCTGATCGAATGCTGATGATAGCGATGGGAAATTGCATATGTTACATGACAATGCTTTACCAGTTAATGATGTACCTGATAATCCTTTTTCCGAAAATGCCAAAGGTAATGCTGATAATTCTGATGATGAATATGTGCCTGTGTTACCTTCTAACCATTTATTTCCTAAGAATGTGTTCACAGGTGAAGGACTGCTCAGCCACGTCACTCTGCGCGGTGGGATGGCTGAGGAACCCCTTACAGGAGCATGCGATGGTGCTAAGGGAAATGGGGAGATGCATGTGAACCGTGAGGAAGGTGATGCCATGCAACTGACCAGTGCTACAGAGGAAGGTAACTTCCCCATAAGTAGCACTGCTCCTCAGATGTTGGGAGTGGACGGGAAGGTAGTACCCATAGCAGCGCCAGCTGATGGGTCTGTGGAAATCCCCAGGAAGACAGCCTAAGTAGCTGCTGTCACCCACAGTCAGAGTGCCCGGAACGCAGATAGCGTTCTGCCTTCTGGACCCTCCTCAGTCACAAGCGTGACTGAACCAGAGATGGACCCAGATCAGGTCCCAGAGGGTTCCCGTGGGGAAGGGACCCTGAAGTCACTTCTGGCTGCCCCTAGCCAGGAGTTCCAACTGCTCTGCACTCAGATGCGAGCCTGGAGAATTTAAGACACCTCGCCGAGATTCCCACCTCCGTGACTGATAAGGAGAGGTTCTTCTGGGAACTAGGGAGGTTGTACTGGGAGACAGTACCTGGAAAATCCCAAAAGGAGTGGTCGAGGGAAACACAGCTGGTTGTCCCGCACAAATTCAGGGGTGAGTTGTTGCATATTGCCCATGAGATCCCACTTGCTGGACATTTGGGGATCAGCAAAACTAAGGCCCCGGCTGTCTCAACACTTCTATTGGCCCAAGATGGGGACAGATGTGACAAACTACTGTCACTCCTGTATTACCTGTCAAAGAGTAGGGAAGGCAGGGCCTGCTCTTAAGACTCCCCTGATCCCTTTGCCAGTGATAGAGGAGCCTTTCCAGATGATCGCGGTGGACATTGCGAGCCCGCTGGCCGTCCCCAGCAGCTCTGGAAAGCAATACGTCCTCACTGTGGTAGACTGCACTACCCGGTACCCAGAGGCTGTGGCTCTGTCCTCCACTAGGGCAGAGAAGGTGGCGAATACACTGTTGGCCATATTTTCTATTGGTAGGCTCTCCAGGGAGATGCTTACCGATCAAGGGAACCAATTCATGTCTCGCCTAATGGAGGCTGTCTGTAAGAGAATGCAGGTGAAGCATCGTGGTATCGAGTGCGTATCGCCCACAGACCAATGGCTTGTGTGAGCGCTTCAACAGTACCCTCAAACAGATGCTACGCATGCTGGTTGAGACCCAAGGACGCGACTGGGAATGTTAACTCCCACATCTGCTATTCGCTTACAGAGAGGTTCCGTAGGCCTCAACGGAGTTCTTCCCCTTGAGCTCCTGTATGGCAGGTGAGTCCAGGAACCCCTGGGGTTGGTAAGGGAAGCCTGGGAAGAGGAGCCGAACCCTTCTGAAGTGTCCATAGTGGAGTATGTCATGCGCTTCCGTGACAAAATGCAGACCTTGATGCAGTTGGTGCATGGCAACATGACGCAGGCTCAGGCTGATCAGAAGCACTGGTACGACCAGAACATCCGGGAGGGGACCTACCAGGTGGGTCAAAAGGTGCTGGTCCCCGTACCAAAGGATAAGCTTCAAGAAGACCCGTACGTCTTCCACCAACAGCTCAACCCAGTCACCTACGTGGTCACGCTTGATCACACTCGGGGTAGCCGAAAGGCCTTTCACGTCAATATGATGAAGGCTCATCACGAATGTGAAGCCTACGTCTTACTGGTCTGCAGCCTGCCCGTAGATGGGGAGGAAGACCACCTCCTGGACATGCTGGCTCAAACCAAGGCCGGTGGGTCCATTGAGGACGTTTGAGGTAAACACCTTGTTAACCGAACCCCAGTGATCTCAGTTGCGGTCTACACTGGAACCCTTCCAGGCCGTGTTCTCTAACTGAGCTGGAAGGACTGAGTTAGCGGTCCACGCGTTGGTCACTGGGAATCATGCCCCACTATGGTGAACACCCTATCAAGTTTCCGACGAGGTGTAGCATGTTATGCGCCAGGAGATCAATGATATGTTACAGCTGGGGGTGATTCAATGGTCAAAGAGCGCGTGGGCCTCACCTGTAGTTCTCATGCCAAAGAAGGATCACCCGGTTCTGTATGGACTGCAAGGGGCTCAATGCCATCACAGCTTAGGACGCGCACCTAATGCCGCGCTTCGAGGAGCTGCTTGAGTGGTTAGCGCCAAAAGGGCCAGAGTATGGCTATGCAGATGGGTTGTCCCGCCGGGGCGAACATGCTGAGGTGCGCATGGAGGAGTACTGAGAGGTTCTGCCTCCGTAGTGCGGTCCAAAATGGGAGGTGTCACGATAATGGGAATATGCCATGTTTGAGTATCTACCTAAAAGTTCCATGGCTTTCAGACACACGCTGTGGGCCTTTCGACCCCCCCCCCCTCTTCCCACTCTGCCTGAGTGTGTAATTCAAAACCCCTCATTTCCCTCCTCCCTCAAGAATTGGCTCTATGCTGCGTGCAGACAAGTCTCCCTACCCTACTCATTCCCCACTCCCAGCTGGTACTGGTTAAAACTGGTATAGAAAGCCTGAGCTTCTATTGTTCTTTCAAGGTTATATACAATACAGACCAAAAGTTTGGACACGCCTTCTCATTTAAAGATTTTTCTGTATTTTCATGACTATGAAAATTGTACATTCACACTGAAGGCATCAAAACTATGAATTAACACATGTGGAATTATATACTTAACAAAAAAGTATGAAACAACTGAAATTATCTACTATATAATTGTCTAAGGGTCACCTCCATCTTTCTGTCTGTCCTTCTGTCTGTCACGGATATTCATTGGTCGCGGCCTCTGTCTGTCATAAAATCCAAGTCGCGGATTGGTCTCGCCAGCTGTCTGTCATGGCTGCCGCGACCAATCAGCGACGGCCACAGTCCGATTAGTCCATCCCTACTCCCCTGCAGTCAGTGCCCGACACCCGCTCCATACTCCCCGCAGTCACGGCTCACACAGGGTTAATGCCAGCAGGAATGGACCGCGTTATGCCTCGGGTAACTCACTCCATTACCGCCGCTATTAACCCTGTGTGACCAAGTTTTTACTATTGATGCTGCCTATGCAGCCTCAATAGTAAAAACATCTAATGTTAAAAATAATAAAAAAAAATAAAAAATCATTATATACTCACCTTCCGCCACCTTTCCCGCTCCTTGCGATGCTCCGGTGACCGGTCCATGCAAGCGGCAGGTTCCGGTGCTAATGATGGTCCCACACCCTGGGACCGGAAGCTGCCGCCTGCTCCGCACACAGGCGACAGAACTACAAGGGTACCCTCGGAAGGTGAGTATATGTTTATTTTTTAACCTGTGACATACGTGGCTGGGCAATATACTACGTGACTGGCCAATATACTACGTGGCTGGGCAATATACTACGTTGCTCTGTGCTGTATACTATGTCGCTGTCCAATATACTATGTAACTGGGCAATATACTACGTGGCTGGGCAATATACTATGTGGCTCTGTGCTGTATACTACGTCACTGGGCAATATACTACGTCACTGGGCAATATACTACGTGGCTGGGTAATATACTACGTGCCTCTGTGCTGTATACTACGTCGCTGTGCAATGTACTACGTGCCTCTGTGCTGTATACTACGTCTCTGTGCAATATGCTACATGGCTCTGTGCTGTATACTACGTCACTGGGCAATATACTACGTCACTGGGCAATATACTACGTAACTGGGCAATATACTACGTGGCTGGGCAAAATACTACGTCACTGGGCAATATACTACGTGGCTGGGCAATATACTACGTCACTGGGCAATATAATACGTAACTTGGCAATATACTACGTGGGCTTATATTCTAGGTTCTTCAAAGTAGCCACCTTTTGCTTTGATGACTGCTTTGCACACTCTTGGCAGTCTCTTGATGAGCTTCAAGAGGTAGTCACCGTGAATGGTTTTCACTTCACAGGTGTGCCCTGTCAGGTATAATAAGTGGGATTTCTTGCCTTTTAAATGGTGTTGGGACCATCAGTTGTGTTGTGCAGTAGTCTGGTGCATACACAGCTGATAGTCCCACTGAATAGACTATTAGAATTTGTATTATGGCAAGAAAAAGGCAGCTAAGTTAAGAAAAACGAGTGGCCATCATTACTTTAAGAAATGAAGGTCAGTCAGTCTAAAAAATTGGGAAAACTTTGAAAGTGTCCCCAAGTGCAGTGGCAAAAAACAAAAGCGCTACAAAGAAACTGGCTCACATGAGGACCGCCCCAGGAAAGGAAGACCAAGAGTCACCTCTGCTTCTGAGGATAAGTTTATCCGAGTCACCAGCCTCAGAATTCGCAGGTCAACAGCAGCTCAGATTAGAGACCAGGTCAATGCCACACAGAGTTCTAGCAGCAGACACATCTCTACAACAACTGTTAAGAGGAGACTTTGTGCAGCAGGCCTTCATGGTAAAATAGCTGCCATGAAACCACTGCTAAGGATAGGCAACAAGCAGAAGAGACTTGTTTGGGCTAAAGAACACAAGGAATGGACATTAGACCAGTGGAAATCTGTGCTTTGGTCTGATTAGTCCAAATTTGAGATCTTTGGTTCCAACCACCGTGTCTATGCGACGAAGAAAAGGTGAATGGATGGACTCTACATGCCTGGTTCCCACCGTGAAGCATGGAGGAGGAGGTGTGATGGTGTGGGGGTGCTTTGCTGGTGACACTGTTGGGGATTTATTCAAAATTGAAGGCATACTGAACCAGCATGGCTACCACAGCATCTTGCAGCGGCATGCTATTGCATCCAGTTTGCGCTTAGTTGGACACATTTTTCAACAGGACAATGACCCCAAACACACCTGCAGGCTGTGTAAGGCTATTTGACCAAGAAGGAGAGTGATGGGGTGCTATGCCAGATGACCTGGGCTCCACAGTCACCAGACCTGAACCCAATCGAAATGATTTGGGGTGAGCTGGACCGCAGAGTGAAGGCAAATCTTGGATTTCAATATTCTCTTTCTTCCTTTTTCTTTGTAAATTATGTGCAATATGTTCAGTTGATAACTGTGGCATAAGTAGTGTTCTAATATTATTTGAGGTCATGTTAAAAATCTTTTTGTATTCCTGCACCGTTCATGGTGGATGTCCTGGTCAGCGCGCATGCGTAGCCTGCGTCAGGGATTTCCTACCTTTTGCATCGCGGTTACCTTGGCAACGTCGGATTACCATCCCGTACGTCCGGTATCGCGGTGTGGGGGTTTGGAGGTCCAGGACTCACCCGGCCGCGCATGCGCCGACATTGCCCAGGCTGACATCATCGGCGATGTGTCAGGATGTGAGTCGCATTGCGCTGATGTCAACTTTGACCCAGAAATGTTCAAGTTTTTGCTCTCTACAAAGATGATTTTGGCTACACCATGGCCATTATTCATGAAATACCAGCTGGGAGCACCGTGCCCATAAGAGAGCGTTACCGACAAATTCCCCCACAGCTATGCCAGGAAGTGAAGAGCATATTGAACCAGATTTTGCATGTGTAATTAAGGAAAACCAGAGTCCGTGGGCTGCCCCAATTGTGTTAGTGCAGAAGAAAGATGGTACCTTGCATTTTTGCGTGGATTATCGAAAGCTCAACACTTGTACCGTTAGAGTTAGAGATTCATACCCCTTGCCCAGAATTGAAGAGTCCTTATCTGCACTGGGAAAAGCCAGATTCTTCTCTATATTGGACTTCTCCAGCGGCTACTGGCAAGTACCCATGTCGGAACAAGATTGAGCGAAGACTGCCTTTATTCTGCCCATGGGCCTGTATGAGTTCCATCGAATGCCGTTCAGCTTAGCCAACGACCCCGGAACTTTTCAGCGTCTCATGGAGAGGTGTGTAGGAGATTTGAACTTTGAATCCACACTTATCTACTTGGACGACATTATGGTCTATGCGGCTTCATTTGAGGAACACCTGCAGTGCTTAGAACAAGCGTTGATTGTTGATCCGTTTTCAGAGACACGGACTAAAAGTTAAACCCCAGAAGTGCCATTTGTTCCATACCCAGATCGATTACTTGGGTCATGTTGTCTCCGCTGAAGGGGTGGGGCCATCCAGAGAAAAGGTCTCCATGGTTCAAGACTGGCCCACTCCAGAAACCGTGAAGATTGGCCTGGCCTTACTGGGATTGAGCGGATATTGCAGGTGCTTTGTGAAGTACTTCGCTCGGCGAACACAACCATTACTGGAACTGTTGAAAGGTGTACCTTCGGGTGCCAAGAACTGGAAGATTTGCTGGAAGGAGTCTCAGGAAGAGGTATTTAGGGATCTGAAGAGAGCACTCACAGAGGCCCCTGTCTTGGCTTATGCAGATTTCTCCCAACCGTTCATTCTTTACACCAATGGGAGTCTGCTGGGACTTGGACCTGTGTTGTTGCAGAAGCAGGACGGAAGAGAGAGAGGGTGATCGCTTGCGTGAGCCCATCCCTTCACGATTCCGATCGTAATCCAGACCACTACAGCTCCTTTAAGTTGGAGCTACTAGCGTTGGTGTGGGCTAGGATGAAGAGATTTGCTGAGTATTTACCTGGCTTTGAAGTGTTGGTGTGCACTGACAACAACCCGCTAGCACCCTGGAGAATGCAAGACTGGGGGCTCTGGAGCAACAATGGGTGGACAAAATGGCAAAGTTCCAATATAAAATTGCCTATAAAAGGGGAGCAGAGAACATTCATGCCGATGCCCTGTATAGAAGGAGGAGCGGGACAGAGATGAAGAGCTGGAAGATGAAGAAATCCCTAAGTTCCTGAGACCCACCAGGACGATGGTGGCAACGCAAGAACAAACACATACTTTGGTCCAGGAAGGTGTTCTGGGACAATCACGGGATGAGTGGGTTCAACTTCAACAGGAAGATAGTGAACTAGCTTTGCTGAAACAGTGTGTAGCTTCAGAAAGACTCCCCATCTCGACAGAAAGAGGCACTCTGTCTCCACAGGTGCTATGGATCCTAAGACAGTGAACAAATTCGGATGAAGAACAGGCTACTATATTGAAAAGTACAACTACGGACTGAGCTGACAGTGAACTGTCAAGTCGTTCCCACAGCGTTCTTACCAGATATTGTAGTAGCCGCACATGAGCAAGGTGCCCACTTTAGTCCAGAAAAGACCTTCCAATGGTTACAACTGTTCATCTAACAACCGCACAATCATCAGGCTGCCCTGGCTGAAAAGCCTAACCAAAGAACTGAGACGGGCTTCCAGGGTCGCCGAGCGGAGATGGAAGAGATCTCGTTCTGCTGAGCACTTTATCGCATACAAGCAGTCCCTCACCAGCTTCAAGTCCACTCTCACTGCTGCAAAACAAACAAACAAACAAACCTACTTCTCATCTCTCATATCCTTCCTGACTCACAACCCTAAACAGCTCTTCAACACTTTCAATTCTCTACTCCATCCCCAGCAACTCCTCCCTCTCCTCTCATTTCTGCTGAAGACTGCCTCTTTCTTTAAGCAGAAGATTGATAACATCAGACAAAAGTTTGGTCCACAGCCCCCAATGCCCCTCCTCTTGACTGCTCAGCACTGTTCTTCCAAAGCCAGCTTCTCCACCATGACAAATGATCAGCTCTCCACCCTTCTGTCAAGATCACATGTCACCACTTGCACGCATCACCGGCTCCCGCCCCACCTCATCCCTAACCTTGCTAAAGTCTTCATCCCAACCCTAACACAACTTTTCAACCTCTCACTTACAAACGGTGTCTTCCCCTCATTCTTCAACCATGCATCAATCACACCTATCCTCAAAAAACCCTCCTTCGACCCATCCTCTGTGTCCAGCTACAGCTTGATATTCCTTATGCCTCCAAACTACTGGAACAGCATGTCCATCTTGAACTTTCCTCCCACCTCTCCTCCTGCTCCCTCTTTTACCGGTTACAATCTGGCTTCTGACCACATCACTCAACTGAAACTGTCCTAACTAAAGTGACCAACGACCTACTAACCGCCAAGAGCAAGCGACACTACTCTGTCCTCCTCCTCCTGGACCTGTCTTCTGCCTTCGACACTGTGGACCATTCCCTCCTGTTACAGATTCTCTCATCTCTTGGCATCACAGACTTGGCTCTATCCTGGATCTCATCATATTTAACAGACCGGACATTCAGTGTCTCCCTCTCCCACACCACCTCCTCATCTCGCCCCTATCTGTCAGTGTTACCCAAGGCTCAGTTCTAGGACCCCTACTCTTCTCCATCTACACCTTTGGCCTGAGACAGCTCTTAGAATCCCATGGTTTACAATATCATCTCTACGCTGATGACACGCAGATCTACCTGATCAAAATCCCACAATGTCTGTCTGCTATCTCATCTTTCTTTTCTGCTCACTATCTAAAACTAAACATGGACAAAACAGAATTCATCTTTCCCCACCTCACTCTACCCCTCCACCTGACCTATCCATCAATGTCAATGGCTGCTCACTTTCCCCAGTCCCACACACTCGGTGCCTCGGGGTGATCTTTGACTCTGTCCTCTCTTTCAAGCCACATATCTAAGCCCTTGCCTCCTCCTGCCGATTCCAACTCAAAAACATTTTCTGGATCCATGCATTCCTTAACCATGAAACCACAAAAACACTAGTGCATGCCCTTATCATCTCCCGCCTCGACTACTGCAACCTCCTACTCTCTGGTCTCCCCTCTAGCACTCTGGCACCACTCCAATCCATCCTAAACTTTGCTGCCCGACTAATCCTCCTGTCTCCCCGTTATTCCCCAGCCTCTCCTCTCTGCAAGGCCCTTCATTGGCTTCCTATTGCCCAGAGGCTACAGTTCAAAACACTAACAATGACATATGTCCTGTTGTACTATTCTTTAAATGTTGTGCTTGTCTCTTATTAATCTATTTGTAATCTTGCCTGAAGAAGGAGCCACTGTGCTCTGAAAGCTTGCAAACATATTATTTTCTGGTTAGCCAATAAAGGTATCACTCCTAGAATACTTCTGTCATCATTGGGCAGAAAAATATTCACATCAATTTTTCTGGCTAACACGGTACCACAATACAATTTGTTATTGTACATCATAACAATGACATACAAAGCCATTCACAACCTGTCTCCTCCATACATCTGTGACATGGTCGCTTGGTACCTACCTACATGCAACCTTCGATCCTCTCATGATCTCCTCTACTCTTGTCTCGTCTCTACCTCCCACAACCGCATACAAGACTTCTCCCGTGCTTCCCTTATACTCTGGAACTCTCTACCCCAACATATCAGGCTCTCACCTACCATGGAAACCTTCAAAAGGAACCTGAAGACCCACCTCTTCCAACAAGCCTACAACCTGCAGCGATCCTCTCTCTGCTGAATCACTGCATGACCAACTCTACCCTCTCCTAGTGTATCCTCACCCATCGCCTGTAGACTGTGAGCCCTCGCGGGCAGGTAACTCTCTCCTCCTGTACTTGTGTGTGCCTTGTTTTACTCATGTTTATTGTACTTGTCTATATTTGCCCAGTTCACATGTAAAACACCATGGAATGAATGGCACTATAAAAATGTATAATAATAATAATAATATAACATCCCCAGTTGGGAAAAAAGTGGAAGAGGCCTATAGGATGTGTTGAACATGTGAACATGTGAACTGGCTTAGCCACTGGAACAGAGAGCTCCTGTCGAAGTCCATTGTAACCTCCGCCCCTCTCAAACTTTTGGATGTCCGAAGAGGATTCACTCTGATCAAGGAGCCTGTTTCTTAGGAAAAGTAATGCATGAGCTACATCATGTAATAGATCAACGAATCCCACACCACACCATACCTTCCTCAGAGTAATTGTGCCTGTGAACGGTTTAACTGTATGCTAATTCAGATGTTAAGAACTTTAGAGGAGGCCCGGTGGCTTGAGTATGTATCTGAACTGGTGTGGATATATAATAATTGAGTACATCGAACCATGGGATATACACCTTACTCTCTTCTGTTTGGTTGAGATGGAAAAGGAATCATTGAGCTGGCATTGGATCCAGAAGAGGACTACCCACGGATGGGGGTGTCTTCTTGGGTTCGGAAACATCGAAATTACCTGCAAATCTTACACCGGTTTGTCTGGACTAGACTGCTGGAGTTGGAGTATGCGGAGAAGACCCCATCCGGAGCAGCAGAGTTTCAAGTTTGGGACCGTGTCCTAGTGCGGGGGAAACATCCTTGGGATAAACTAGAGAATCATTGGGAGAAAGACCCGTACCGGGTGAATAGGCGAGTTAGTCCTGAGGGACCTGTATACAAAGTTCAGCTTGAGGGGAAAAGGGATACACCCATTCAAACTCTTCACCAAAATATGCTCCAACCCTGTCTCTCTAAAAACCCTGTATCAGTGGAAGAGGGGTCTGAGCCCCCTGAGACAATTCACACACTGGTCGAAGAAGAGGAAGAAGAAGATGGTGATGGATTAAGCCCCGGGACCTCTGAGGGGTTAGAATCAGAGAACACAGGCTCATCTATGACTCCTTCCCTACGGTCGGATTCCGCTCCACAAGAGGATTCCATTACTTCTAATCTGAGGCGCTGTGAATGAACAACGGCTGGCAAGCCCCCCAATCATTGTGATCAAGAACATTTTATCTTGCAGCAAAACATATAGAAGGAGAAAAGACAGCCATGCACTCTTCAAAGAACCTCGCCTGTGGAATGGTGAGCAAAAAGAGTGGGGGAGTGTAGGGAGATGGACCAGGCTAATGGTCCCTTTTGCGTTTCTGGGCTGGAACTGTCGGGGCGGTCACCATTATTCCTAGGGGAAGAGTTTTCTGACCGGAGCAGACCAGGACACCTGACAGGGGGGCGGGTCCGACTTAAATAGAGCTGAGCACAAAAAGACAGGACTTTTGGCAGGGAATTGGCGTGTGAGGACAGAGATGGTTGACTCCCTCTCGAATGACCCACGCCAGCTATCTGGGCCACTCTCTGGTGAGCAATCCTTTTCAGACAAACTTTGCACAGCTCAGAGAGACTCCTGCACCGCATTGTGACCGAGACGGAGTTCACGACACCGGGCCGCTGACCCCCATAGAGGCCCCGCTCAGTAATATTCCTGCGTGCATGCTGAGTGCTGGACTGCGCCTGCGGCCGCTGAACTGTGTGCTTCACCTGCGGCCTTGACCACTGAACTGTGTGCTTCACCCGTGGCCTTGACTGCTGAACTGTTTGCTTCACCCGCTGTGCTGCGTGGCAAAGAACCTAGAGGACTTATCACCATGCAGAGACAGTACATCTCTTTCCTACGAGACCGGATTGGAGACATCTCGCTCCGCCTGTGGCACCACTGAGTGATGTTCCAGCCACCTTCTTCCAGGACACAGACACTGATAAGTTGAACCATTGTTTCCTCTTTATTGTTCATCCCTTTTGCCCATGAATCTATATTTTTACACCCCTGCTTTTCCCATTGTTTATTATAAAGAAACCTGTTAACCCTTGTTCTGCCTCCTGTGTCACTGCATTCTATGCCCATGCTAGATTCCTACTCTTGGCGTAGTCGGCAGGATGCAGTCCAATAGCATGCAGGTAGCAGACCAAGCAGTTGGGGGTGGCCCCAGGACCAGCATTTCACTGGGAGCCATGTTGAGTAACTTGCCAAAATTCACGGGGAACAACACTATACTGTGGAGCTGGACTGAGCGCATTAGAGGCATGATGAGAATGCACCCCCATGACCCCTGCGCTGGAGGCCAAGGTGACAATCATGGCACTGGATGGGGAAGCCAGGGATTCAGTGATTTTGCAGACCCCCAGAGACCGAGATACCTTCAGTAAGGTATTGCAAATCCTAGAAGAGACTTGATATAGAAGGGTTAATGGTTTGCCTTTAATTTGCCTTTAGCCTTTAATTGCTAGAATTTGCAGTAGTCTTGCAGTCTCTAATTCAAGGTGTCACAGTTCACACCCTGCTGCCAACAATATGTCCCGAATCCCAGCAGTAGGTCATGGTTCACTGGGAAGAACCCTTTATCATCCCCACCACTCACACCAATTTGTCACAAACAGGGGTTGTTTGGTTGCCCCTAGTTCCTTCTGAAGGGGATTTATCTATATCCCACTTCCCAGTTCCAGTTTGGAACTTGCAGCTCTCTGGCGGCCCCCTTACCCTCAGGTCAGACTAGGTACTGCACCTAGGGTAATTAGTTGCCAGAAAGGCTGCCTGCTATGTACTGGCTATTGGGCATGCTGCAGCGAGGGTGAGATAACTACTACTCCCACACAGGCGGGAACAATAATTATCAATGCCACCTTCGCTACAAAGCCTCCCCCATCGCACAGAACAAAGTATGCTGCCACCAGCTCTGATTTTCTAAGGATTAACGGGTCCGGAGCCAACCCAAATCAGTAGTGTAATTCACTTCAGATGAAGCGACAGTTCGTTTATAGTGCAGGGAGAGACAAGCTTAGTACATTATACATTTTACTCCAAAAAAAAGGTAGGCAGTGTTTACAAGGTATAAAAAGATATTATAAAGAAGACAAAATCATGTGTACAATACAAACTACAAATAAAATGGGATTAACCTTGAAAAGAACACTTACAGGTTGTTATGTCATAGTATCATCTTGGCTGGCCTGTGGCTTAGGAGGATAAAAACATCTAGATGCATAGCACATCTGTATCAGCAGCAGGACCCCGGACACAAAGACACTGCTGGAATGCTGTCTCAATAAGATATTCTTAGTCCCAAACCCAGGCACTCCCCCTTTGGTGAAATGACTTAGAGGCTGACACCTCCCCTTTACTTAGGATATGAAAACTATTTTTGATGCAAAACTTGCTGTGTGAACCTCGCATAAGTAAGACACGATGATCAGAATGTGCTCCACCTCATAGAGATTCTTTTAAGTGTACACATGGAGTAATTACCTGAACCGCTTACTGAGAAATCCGCACTTTGCACTCTTTGTGTTTAGCTGTTAACTCTTTCAGTGAGTGATAGATCTACCGATGGCCCTCCAGAATATATAATTCTTATCTCTCTAGCCCAAATCAGTGCCTCTATATATATATCTTTAATTGAGCAAAGAAACTCAGGGTTTTGCACTAGTTCCAACTAGTATTAGATGGGAGGGGGGAATGAGTAGTTTTCACAGAGAGTTGTGTCTGCAGCTACAGCCATAAACTGCTCACACATTGGTATCAAGTTGCACATAGGGCTTTGTTTGTTGTATGAGCGAATGCAGAGGGGGAGAAAGGGGGGTCAAAACTGCAGAGTGTGTGTCTGTGCCCTGGTACCTTCTAAAACTAATCTCACATTATGACAGTTTTACATTATCATGACACAAGGATTTTTTTCTTGTTATGTTATATGTTTTAAATAGTCAGCAAACAGCATGTTCTGGGTGCATGGTAAATAAAGGTCAGCATGACCCGGGGTAACAAGGGGGATGGCTACATGAGTTACATTTGCTGTACATAGTATAAAATTCTGCCTCTTGCTTCATTATAGCAGATAAAGTGATTTAGCTCACATGTGTGCAAATTCCTTTTTCTCCAAGCGCGCTTATCAAGGGCATAACCTCCTGATTTGGCCTCGCTGGTGATCTGGCATATTTGACATTGGGTCAGAAGGAAAACAGCTATGACAGTTTTGGCACCCGAACGCGGGACCATGGTAACCAGCCTATTCGGAATCCTTATGTGGGAACTTCCTGGGAGATTGAACATGCAAATACAGCTGCAGCAAGCTGAGAAATTTTATTCTTACATTTTGTTTTGCACTTGCAATCTTTCAGGATTTCCCCATATTTCTGGGTAAAGGCTGCAAACACGGTTCAAAGAACCGACATCACCAGTGAATTTTGTGTTTGTCTGTTTATGTCCGTATGAGACTTGAATAATAGAGTAATAAGATGATCATAGTTATCTGTATATTCTGTCAATATACTAACTGGTTGTGTACTGTATAGTACAGAGCTGGGATAGACTGTGCAGTGTTGTTGTTTTGATCATTTTGGATTGGCGGTACACCATATGAGACTGTGTTTTCTCTAGGGCTGTGGTTTCTGTTGTTTAGCCTTGGTGCTCTGAGTGTCAGTGGACACTGCTGTAGTTACATAAGTTGTGTTAATTCCAAAGTGCAAAATAGGCAGGCTGTGCGAATCCTTGTATGTATGTCTATGAGATGAGAGGTGAGTAATTGAGTATAAGGGATATAAATAAGTCCCTGATTGATAAGGTGTTCCGTTAGGTGTGGTCCTTAGGTGTTTCTCCTTTCTGTGTAGAGGGATGCTGTAAATTCTTATTTCCGCTGAGTGCCTGACAGGACGGGGTATGGAGCTGCGCTCAAGATTCTCTGTATTTCTGTCATTCGTGTGGTACGCACTGGGAGATCTGTGTTTTTTTAAAAGCAACAGTACTGTACTAAACAGGAAAAAGGAAAAAGAACTGTGCCTATTTTAGAGGAAATTTGTGAAAGATTGTTTGGTCATCAGTGTGATTCATCTGCTTCACGTTGAGTGATATATAGCTAATTGAGGATCAACACAGGAGGTAGCCAACTGCACTGCTGATCGAGTAGGTCAGACGCCAAACACATCTGGGCCTTCTTACTTTAGTCAGCTGACTTTTGTTGTGGGTGAGACGGAAAGAGCCTTCTCACGTTCAATGGAGCTGCGCTAGTGGGTTAGAGGCCTATCACATCTAAGCCTTCCTATTCTAGTCAGCTGATCTAACAGGTGAGAGGCAAGGAGCATTCCCGCTACACCTTGACAGGCTCACTCTGACTTGCTACATGTGGCCTGTAGACAAGGTCCAAGTACTCTAAAAGGGCATTTGCAGAATAAAGGTGAGCTGTCTGGAGAATAAGTTGATGCCATGGGCAACTTTTTCTGTGTGCAGTCAGGGCCCCCAGTGGGATCAAAAACAACTATACAGATTGTAAAAGACATAGAAGGAAAGGAAGCAGTGAAAGATGTGGGACCAAAACTGAAAAAGACAAACATGCCAGAGTGTGGATGTTTGGATGTACAGAAGTGGCACAGTTTTTCAGAGAGGATAATAGAGGTTGGATAAAAGTCAAGGGGAGAGAGCAGCAGGTGAATAAATGGTGCCATGTGGCTGAGGAGTAAAGAGACTACAGTGGGACAGAAGATGTATTATGACTGTTTTGATGCTCAAAAATTTGACTGCTAGCGCCCTACCTCTGTATAATCAGAGACTGAGACAAGACAGATGGACTTGTAAACATTGTGGTCAGACAAACCCAGACTGGAGAAACACTTGTGCTGTGCTGCAACCCGACCTAAGGGTACCGTCACACTAAGCGACGCTGCAGCGATAGCGACAGCAATGCCGATCGCTGCAGCGTCGCTGTGTGGTCGCTGGAGAGCTGTCACACAGACCGCTCTCCAGCGACCAACGATGCCGAGGTCCCCGGGTAACCAGGGTAAACATCGGGTTGCTAAGCGCAGGGCCGCGCTTAGTAACCCGATGTTTACCCTGGTTACCAGCGTAAAATGTAAGTACATACTTACATGCGTCCCCCGGCGTCCGCTTCCTGTAATGACTGAGCGCCGGCAGTAGCAGGGCACAGCGGTGACGTCACCGCTGTGCTGTGCTTTCACTTTCAATTTGCGGCGCTCAGTCAGTGTGGGAAGCGGACGCCGGGGGAAGCATGTGAGTATGTACTGTTTGGTTTTTTTTACATTTTACGCTGGTAACCAGGGTAAACATCGGGTTACTAAGCGCGGCCCTGCGCTTAGTAACCCGATGTTTACCCTGGTTACCAGTGTAAAATATCGCTGGTATGGTTGCTTTTGCCGTCAAACACGGCGATACACGGCGACCTAGCGACCAAATAATGTGCAGACCTTCTAGCAGCGACCAGCAATTTCACAGCGGGATTCTGATCGCTGCTGCGTGTCAAATACAGCGATCTCGCTCCCTAGGACGCTGCAACGTCACAGATCGCTGGCGACGTTGCTTAGTGTGACGGTACCTTAAGTGAATTGCACTAAATCCTGTCCAGATAAGATCGCCTGTAGTGACATAAGAAGCTGTCACAGTAGTGTGGTTAGTTGGTAGTGGGGACACTGACTTTTTGGGAGTAAGCTGACAGTAATCCTGAGAGGGAGGAAGTTGTAGAACAGCATTTCACCCCCACTGATCATCCGGTTACCTCCACCACCAGACAACCAACCACATCAGGACAAAAGGGCTAAGTCGGGTAAGAGATACAGGAGTTGCCTAACCTTGAGATGCAACCTTTCCTATTTTACAGACAAATAAAGACAATACAACGGATGTATAAGTGCACCTGGACAGACCTAGAGAATTTGGTGAGCATAAAGGCAGGTGACGTACTAGGATGCATAATTAAGACTTTTACAGATGTGAAAAAAGGATGCTAAGTAGACTGATTTTGATTTACACTGGGGCAGCCAGGACTGTGGTACACAAAGACTTGATAATGCCACACATGAATACTACGAGATAACCAAGAGGTGCTTTCAAAACTTATTGTTTTTCACAATATCTTTATGAATTTGCTGGGAGATGTGTTGAGTGCTATCCAAGCCACCATACAGTACTCTCCAGAGGGTATTACAGTCACAAGTCTCCTCTCAGATAAACACTTGTGTAAGATTGCAGCAATGGTGTACATGACAAAAGCAGTGAAAGTAACTCCTGACACCAAAATGTCTGAGGATGTGGAAAATAGACAGGTGCCTGACACCGTTTGGGCAAGGGGAAAAACCGATGTGGGTCGGCTGTCTATTCCCCCTGTCATGATTAAATTGAAAGAAGGAACCACTCCTCCTTGTTTAAAGCAATACCCCTTGAGCCTAGTCAAAGCAATGGCCCTGAGGAAGGAGCGATATTAAAGAGTATGTTAAGGCAGGGGTTCTGGTGCAAAGATCTTCCCCCTGCAACACCCCTTTGTATCCCATTAAGAAAAAAGGACCCAAGGGTTCCCCTAACACTTTCAGAATGCTTCATGACTTTAGGGGTATTAAAGATGTTACAGAAAGTATGACCTCGATTGTCCCTAATCCACACACCTTACTGTCACAGATCCCAGCGATGTCAAAATGTTTTGCAGTTATTGATTTGGCAAATGCATTCTTCTCTGTACCCCCCACCCTGACTGTCAGTATCTTTTACTCACTAAGGTAAACAATATTGATGGACGGTCCTCCCACAAGGGGGCAAGAACTCCCCTACCATCTATTCAACAGCACTGGCAGGGATCCTTGAGCAGTGGCAACCACCTCATCCACAGATTGTACTATTGCAGTATGTGGATGACCTCCTGCTCTGCTGCCCAGACCAGATGTCCTGCAAAAAAGCTAGTTTCTTTGTTATGCTTTTTAGCAGAAAAGGGTTGCAAAGTCTCACGTGGCAAACTACAGTATTGCAAACAAAAGGTGACATTTTTAGGCCACTGTATTGCTGAAGGTACAAGATGCCTGAGTAAAAAGACAAAACAGGCAGTGCTGACACTACAGCATGGAGGAAAACATAAAGACCGATAGCTTACTACTCCGCACAATTAGACTCGGTGATCAGCGGGTCTCCTATGTGTGTCTGTAGCGCCCCCACTGCCGCAGGGCCGAGGGGTACCCGGTACCGGGCCTCTGAGTCTCTGCTCCGGGGTTGTCACGGTGGCTAGACCCGGTCCGTGACCCTGCTGAGGGGCGCCTAATGAAAGGTGTGGATGGTGGTGGTAGTGCAGTGCAGTGCTGATCACAGTAAATAACGAGGACACCAGGTTGCAGTCTCTTTACCTCTTTACTGAAGGCTTCAGGATCCTCAGTCCGGAATACGGTTAACCAGGCTGCGCAAGTCTGGCCGGTCCGATGGCACCTCCAGAGTTCCCTTTGCAGGTGGAAATCTGTGCCTACCTTCTAGCGCTTGTGTGTTGCGGTCCTCCCCTGCTGTGCTTACGGGATAGTCCCCACAACTGTTGTGTCTGTTTCTCGTGTTCCCTCACAACTCGATTCTGATGTTCTTCTTCGTCCCCCAGATGATATGGCTAGGACGCACCCGTATGACGGGTAGGCTCGGAGCTCTTCCTGGACCCTAGTGTCGCCCTTCTCCTATTGTTGCCCCCTATGTCTTCGTAGGTGATTAGTGTGAGACAGCCCGCCTATAGCTGACCGTCCTGCCGTAGGTTTGAAGTATTGCTTGGAGCCTAGTACTTCCTCGACGTTCCGGCCACTGGCTACGCGCCTCAGTAGGATGTTGCCTCGTCTTACAGCACGACTCCTACTGGTATTTCTCCTTGTTGCGTTGATCTCGTTTCTCACTCAGCACAATAAACCTCGCTTCTTGTCCTTTCTTAGGGCACCGCCGCTATCTCGTGCAGGCGCGGTCCCGTGACGTTCTCTCTGTTTGCTAGGCCTCTGTCAGGATCCCACCCCTGACAGGGACCCCTCTGAGTCTCTCCCCGCAACACCCTCTGCCACAGGGTGCTGCCTGTTCGATTCCCAGTCAGCTTCTCCCTAACTTCCTATCCAACCCCCAGTTTTACCAGATTGTGAGGAGTGGCCTAATACATAGTACCCTTAGCTCCCCTGGAGGCCAGACTGTGAAGTGTATTGGTGTCTGTGATACCTGGTCAGGTGAACTCCTTCAGTGCCATCAGACGTACCATAGCCCCCCTTAGCGGCGGAGCATCAGTACTGCAACTACCAGGACTCTGGGGCGCTGCACTCCCCCCCGGTTAAATCCAGTACTCCTGGACTGGGAAGAAAACAACAATACATGTCAGCAAAAAGACATACAATTTTGGAAATGCAATAACAATAAGCAAATTGGAACAGAGCTTCCCTTTATGGGGAGGTGGGGACACTTGAACGTTACAAACATGGTTAAATACTTTAAATAACATACTATAAATAACTTTTCTTACCCAACCGGGTATTCTACTTAGTGCAAATTTCTGAACAATAATTTAACTTTGCCTTTAAGGACTTACACGCTGAATCCACTAAAGACCTTCTTATAAAACATTATAAGGCTAATCAACTTTTTCTTCATTTTCCATCTTTACATCTGCAGGACCGCCTGTCTATCTGCCCCAGGCCTACTGCCTCTCGTTCTGTTGCAGGACCGCCCCTTTCTGCCCGGGCCTACTGCCTTTCTGCTACTATACACAGTATAGAATGTATCATCCATCTCTCAGTTCAGGATCACTGAGCCATCTCTGTATGGCTCCTAGGAGGACTCACCAACTAACCCCGTACGGGTCCACTTCCTGTCCTCATTCTCTGACACATCATTAAATATTTCTTACTATCAACTGTCTGACTACATGTAACTTTACATGCAAGCATTATCACTATTTCTCTTAAGGCATCATTATACTTTAAAGGGAAGGTGCCATAAAATAAAAATTTTTTACAGCAATTGTAAAAATGTAAAGAATTAATGTTTAAATTTTCTTAAAAAATATTTTCATTTGTTTATAATTTAGTAAAATATGAAAAATAATTTGAAAAGTTTTGGAATTTCCACTTTTAAACACTAGGGGGAGCAGCTGCTGAAATTTCAGAAAAACCTAGTGTACAACTAGCTCACATTACAGCACTGCAGTAATTATGGGCGGAGTCTGCTGACGTGTGATGTCTCCTCTCCTCCCCTTCTGGGTGTTTGCTAAGGGATAAGAGAGGATGATATTCAGGAACCCAGTGAGCAGCCATTTTGTTGGTGACTGCAGAGTAAGGCTGCCGTCACACTATCAGTATTTGGTCAGTATTTTACATCAGTATTTGTAAGCCAAAACCAGGAGTGGAACAAATAGAGGGAAAGTATAATAGAAACATATGCACCACTTCTGCAGTTATCACACACTCCTGGTTTTTGCTTACAAATACTGAGGTAAAATACTGACCAAATACTGAATGTGTGACGGCAGCCTTGTACTGACAAGTAGACAGTCACCGAGGATGGCAGGCAGCAAGGATTCTGGGAGATATGTGGTGGAGGGAGCAGGGTGACAGCAGCACAGAGTATTTCAGGAGAGCAGTGTGCTGGTCTATGGAGGGGGCACCATGTTCAGTGCGCAGAGCAGCCAGGGATTGTACATAGAGCGCTGTCTTTTATACACATGGATGGACCGTCTGCTCCACAGAAATCCAGGAAACATTTCTGTGGATTGATGGCCTGTTCTGATCCAGACTTTGCATGCAGACCCCATTCCCCTCCTCAGATCCTGTCTTCTCCATCCTGTCCTGGCGATGTGTGAAAGTGAGACGTCAGGCGAAGTACGGGGTGACGCTGGGAAGGAAATGTAGCCATATAGTAACGATAAAAATGAGACCCCTCTCTTCAGCTGCCTCACTAGCCCTGACTGCACCTAACTGAAGGTCATGCTGCCCCCTCTATTACCCCAGACCCGCGTGCAGGTGCTCAGCCAGAACCACCATAGAATGGGTCCGCTTTCTGAAGATAATACTGCCATAGTGTTCTCACATAATGCCACCATATAGATCACACATAATACCGCCATATACATCACACACAATACTATCAAATAGATCACACAATACTGTCATACAGTTCTCACATACCACCAATATAGATCACAAATAATACCGCCATATAATTCTCACCTAGTACTTCCACATAGATCACACATAATCCCACAATATAGTTCTCATATACCACCGTCATATAGTTTTTACATCATTCCACAACACTGAGCAAACATAATATTGCCATATAGATCACATATAATACCGTCACATAGATCACACAATACTTGGCGGCATAATGTGTGATATTATATATATATTATAATATCCCGGCATAATGTGTGGTCTTTATGGGAGTATATGTGATATATATATATATATATATATCGGCATTATACGTGATCCATATGGTATTGTGCTGCTCTAGGGAGGTGAGAGACGTATGGTGGAAGGAGCAGGGTGACAGGAGCACAGTATTTCAGGACAGCAGTGTACTGGTCTGTGGGTGGGAGGGTGTGCTCACACTCACACGCTCGCAACTGTATACTTATAGCCTTTACAGGCTATTAAAATGGGGGACACCCCCCAAAAAAAGACGTGGGGCCCCCTTATAATTAATAACCATCAAATATTATGCAGACAGCTGCGGGCTGACATTAATAGCCTAGGAAGGGGCCATGGATACTGTCGCCCCCCCCCAGGCTAAAAACATCAGCTCTCAGCCGCCTTTTACATGCGCCTTTTCTGGCGCTTTGCCTGGCAATTTCCACTTACCCTGTAGCGGTAGCAAGTGGGGTTCATATTTGTGGGGTTAATGTCACCTCCATATTGTCCGGTGACATCAAGCCCACGGCTTAGTAATGGAGAGGCGTCTATAAGGCACCCATCCATTACTAATCCTATAGTTGTATTGTAAATAAAGACTCGGCCAGAATAAAGTCCTTTATTAATCTTTTTTAAACCATACCGAACGCATAATCCTCGACTCCCTCATCTCCCACAACAAAAATAATAAACCACATTGAGGAAAGACACGCAGGGGGGAGAGGAGTGCATAGGAGAGGATTAGATGCTGACTGCTGAGCCGTGTATCTAATCCTGGCCTGTGTGATACCGACAGCTGAGCCATGTATCTAATCCTGTCCTGTGTGATACCGACTGCTGAGCCGTGTATCTAATCCTGTCCTGTGATACCGACTGCTGAGCCGTGTATCTAATCCTGTCCTGTGTGATACCGACTACTGAGCCGTGTATCTAATCCTGTCCTGTGTGATACCGACTACTGAGCCGTGTATCTAATCCTGTCCTGTGTGATACCGACTACTGAGCCGTGTATCTAATCCTGTCCTGTGATACCGACTGCTGAGCCGTGTATCTAATCCTGTCCTGTGTGATACCGACTGCTGAGCCGTGTATCTAATCCTGTCCTGTGTGATACCGACTGCTGAGCCGTGTATCTAATCCTGTCATGTGTGATACCGACTGCTGAGCCGTGTATCTAATCCTGTCCTATGTGATACCGACTGCTGAGCCGTGTATCTAATCCTGTCCTGTGTGATACTGACTGCTGAGGACACAGTGCACGGGACAGGATTAGCTACCCAGGACAGAGGTAGCAGTGGTAGGTGTATATAGAGGCAGGTAGCAGTGGTATATAGAGGCAGATAGTGGTATATAGAGGCAGATAGTGGTATACAGAGGCAGGCAGGCAGTGGTATACAGAGGCAGGCAGAGAGTGGTATACAGAGGCAGGCAGAGAGTGGTATACAGAGGCAGGCAGTGGTATACAGAGGCAGGCAGACAGTGGTATACAGAGGCAGGCAGACAGTGGTATACAGAGGCAGGCAGACAGTGGTATACAGAGGCAGGCAGTGGTATACAGAGGCAGGCAGGCAGGTAGCAGTGGTATACAGAGGCAGGCAGGCAGTGGTATACAGAGGCAGGCAGTGGTATACAGAGGCAGGCAGGCAGTGGTATACAGAGGCAGGCAGTGGTATACAGAGGCAGGCAGGCAGTGCTAGGTGGTATATAGGGGCTGGTAGCAGTGGTAGATGCATAAGAAAATAAAAACGCTGTACTTACCTTCTTTCCTCTACCAGGAAGTGCTGAGTCATGTTCAGGGCAGAGCAGTGTGACGATCTCCCTGCTCTGCTCTGAACAGGTCGGCAGTGATTGCAGCCTGTAATGTAATACTAAGTACAGGCTGCAATCACAGCTCCTCGCTGCAGATATTTACCCTGGACCCTCGGCAGCAGCTTCTCCCAGCAGCAGCTTCTGCCATCGCACGCACTGAGCTGTGTGTGCGATGGCAGAGGGAAATAAACAAAATGGCCGCGATCTCCTCTCACAGCTGTGACGCGGCAGCTCAGTGGGCGTGGCCAAGTCACAGCTGAGAGACAGGAGGAGATGCGGTCGGAGCCCGACCGTTGGCTCCTATGTACATGGCTGCCGTAAGTGAGGTGTGCAAGTGTCGTGCCCAGACACTTACACCCACACTAATGAAAATGGCGGCCTCCAGTGGTGAATGTAAAAGTGAATAAATAAAAAAGTATGAAAGAGGTACATTTACTTTTGTATTAAAAATAATTGATTGTATAATCAATAATTATTAATACAAAAGCTAAAATCACGGCACCCTCCCTTTAAGTGCTATGGGTGAACGTTCCCTTTAAGAAGGAACCAAGTCTCTATGAGGTAGTGCAACTTCTCAAGCTCCAAGTCCGTACGCAGCAAGGACTCCGATGCTGTTTCCAGGAACAGTTTCTTCGCAAAGAGTCCTTTCTTTTATAAAACCAGTAGCGGGCACCTTTAAGAAGGTGCAAACTATTTACAAGGAGTTTGTAATCATGCAGTGTTCATGATCCAACAGTTCTTTCAACAATGATAAAACAGGGAACAAAAAAAACAAAAAGCAGGAGAAGGGATCCCGGGTAAACAAAGGGATCCCTGTAAGAGTTACCCTGATCGGGTTGTAGCAACAAGAAGACACACAGTTAACTATTTACATGCGATGAAGCATCTAGAGCTTCATAGTACGTTACAAGACATCAGTCAAGAGTGAACACCGCTTGACCGTTCAGGCTTTGGCCCCTGATCTGCGGCTGATGTGGTGTCAGTGTTAAGGGTTGGTCTCTCGGGTGTAGCCAGGTCACCCGGTGTCCAGATTTGAAGACTAACCCTTGCTGCAAGCTCGGTAGCCGCAACAAGGTGTACAGTGGCGATAGTAACAAGATCTGTCAAGTCTGGTTCAATCAGGGTCGAGGCAACAGGTGACACCCCCTCAGGCCCACATCGTTGGACGTTCCGAGCGCACCATCCTTGTGCACTCTGGTGGCGGGTGTAGGTCACCTGGTCCCCTCTTTGCAATAGTGGGTCACCATATCGGTTACGGACAGGAGTCTTCACATCATGACTAGTAACGAAGACGTCAGTCGGTAGTCCTGGTTCCTGTATGGAGCCCCAACCCCGCTTTGGGTGAAAGGCCAGCACAGTTCCCCGCTTTACCACATCTTTCCTGCCGTGCGCAGGCTTTGGGTGTCATACTGTTAGCGGATCAGTCTGTCCGGTCTCCTTTCGGTTTTTCCAATGCAGGATCAGACATTGTTTATATTGTTCCCAAGTGAGCACAGCAAGGGTGAGGCCCTCCTCCCGAATTCCACCCGGCCTGGTCCAGGGGGTGTCCCACCGGAGGACCACCCTGTCTGCGCTCACATCTATGGGTTCCCCCATCGTGGTCGATAGTGGAGGTACCAGCTTCCCCATCGTATCGGGGGTGAGCACCGCCAGCCCCGCCGAGAGGAAACGGTCATTGTTGGGGTGAGGAGCAGTCGCGGGAGCGGGATCGGTCAGGGGAGCAGGATCGGTCAGGGGAGCAGGTGCGTCTTCCATACCTGCGCCTGATATGATTCCACCGATGTCGATCTGTTCCGCTGACAAGGACACTGGAATCGGCCGCAGCCTGGACTGTGGTTCCTCAGAGGTGGCCTCTTGATGTGGTTCCGCCCTCCATGGCTCCGTGGTCGGGATAGGTAGGCTCGGCTCCTCCGGCGACGGCTCCAAGGAGTTCAGATCCTTCAGCGGCGGTGGACGCGAGTCCGTCTCTGGTGGGTGAGGGCAAGCCGGGATCACTTCGCCGCCGCTCGGGCACTTGCTGATCGTCATCGCTCTCCGGCATTCGGCGGCAACGCATGCACTTGGCTCCGCCATTTCTCCAAGGTCGAGCTCCCTCTTCACCTCGTTCCCGCCGTTGCAAATTAGGGGGCGGTTCTCCTCTGCTGCTGGGCAGGTCGTCATCTCGCAGCAGAAGTCGGAGGGGGCGATCGCTACTTCTGGTGCCGCTTTGGTAGTCTCCTCCCATGGCACGCCCTTCTTCTTCCTCTGCGCTCCCTGTGGCGCTGCAATGGCGACGGGTTTTGGCGGGAACTTTTGGCGGCAAGTGGCAATGCACAGTCTTTGCAATAAGTCACAGTCCAAGTATAATAAATCACCGTTCCAAGGCACACATGACCTGATTCTTCAGGCTTCAGTAAATCCTGTTCATGACGCCAAGTTGTAACGCCCCCACTGCCGCAGGGCCGAGGGGTACCCGGTACCGGGACTCTGAGTCTCTGCTCCGGGGTTGTCACGGTGGCTAGACCCGGTCCGTGACCCTGCTGAGGGGCGCCCAATGAAAGGTGTGGATGGTGGTGGTAGTGCGGTGCAGTGCTGATCACAGTAAATAACGAGGACACCAGGTTGCAGTCTCTTTACCTCTTTACTGAAGGCTTCAGGATCCTCAGTCCGGAATACGGTTAACCAGGCTGCGCAAGTCTGGCCGGTCCGATGGCACCTCCAGAGTTCCCTTTGCAGGTGGAAATCTGTGCCTACCTTCTAGCGCTTGTGTGTTGCGGTCCTCCCCTGCTGTGCTTACGGGATAGTCCCCACAACTGTTGTGTCTGTTTCTCGTGTTCCCTCACAACTCGATTCTATGTTCTTCTTTGTCCCCCAGATGATATGGCTAGGACGCACCCGTATGACGGGTAGGCTCGGAGCTCTTCCTGGACCCTAGTGTCGCCCTTCTCCTATTGTTGCCCCCTATGTCTTCGTAGGTGATTAGTGTGAGACAGCCCGCCTATAGCTGACCGTCCTGCTGTAGGTTTGAAGTATTGCTTGGAGCCTAGTACTTCCTCGGCATTCCGGCCACCGGCTACGCGCCTCAGTAGGATGTTGCCTCGTCTTACAGCACGACTCCTACTGGTATTTCTCCTTGTTGCGTTGATCTCGTTTCTCACTCAGCACAATAAACCTCGCTTCTTGTCCTTTCTTAGGGCACCGCCGCTATCTCGTGCAGGCGCGGACCCGTGACGTTCTCTCTGTTTGCTAGGCCTCTGTCAGGATCCCACCCCTGACAGGGACCCCTCTGAGTCTCTCCCCGCAACACCCTCTGCCACAGGGTGCTGCCTGTTCGATTCCCAGTCAGCTTCTCCCTAACTTCCTATCCAACCCCCAGTTTTACCAGATTGTGAGGAGTGGCCTAATACATAGTACCCTTAGCTCCCCCTGGAGGCCAGACTGTGAAGTGTATTGGTGTCTGTGATACCTGGTCAGGTGAACTCCTTCAGTGCCATCAGACGTACCATAGCCCCCCTTAGCGGCGGAGCATCAGTACTGCAACGACCAGGACTCTGGGGCGCTGCATGTCCATGCTGCAAGAGCTGCGGTACTACTGCTAGGCATGTGAGATCACACTGAATTTTTCCTTTGACAATTTACTCCCCACATGACATTAATGCCATACTCATACCTGTTCAAACAAAACACCTGTATACAGTGGCATATCCAGGTGGGCAGCCGGGGCATGTGCCCCGGGTGCAGCCGACAGGGGGCGTCAGCGGACTGCCTGATGATGCGACGGTCCAAGGATCCTCCTTGTCGAGTCATGCCCAGGGGTCGGCACGGGAGGGGGAGCGGGGGCTGTCTAATCATACTTGCCTGCTCCCGGCGCGGTCCCTGCAGGTCCCTGGCTCCCCGGCGCCCCAGCTTCTTCCTGTACTGAGTGGTCACATGGTACCGCTCATTACAGTAATGAATATGCGGCTCCACCTCCCATAGGGGTGGAGCCACATATTAATTACTGTAATGAGCTGTAACGGTGACCGCTCAGTACAGAAAGAAGCTGCCGGCGAAGCAGGGACTGCACTGCGCCAGGAGCAGGTGAGTATAACGGGGAGGGAAGCACTGCGCGATATTCACCTGCTCCTCGTTCCAGCCACCGCTCCATATTCAGCATCTTCTGCAGTCACGTTGAGGTCAGAGGGCGCGGTGACGTGGATAGTGCGCGCCCTCTGCCTGAACGTCAGTGCAGAAGATGCTGAAGATGGAGCGGCGGCTGGAACAAGGAGAGGTGAATATTGAAAGTGCCGGGGGCCTGAGCGACGGAGAGGTGAGTATGTGATTTTTTTTTTTATCGCAGCAACAGCAAATGGGGCAAGTGTCTGTATAGAGCATCTTATGGGGCCATAACGTTTGTGCAGCTCTGTATGGGGCCATAATCAACGTTTGTGCAGCACTAAGTGTGGCAAGTGTCTGTATGGGGCCATAATCAACGTTTGTGCAGTACTATATGGGGCAAGTGTCTGTATGGGGCATCTTATGCGGCCATAACGTTTGTGCAGCACTATATGGGGCAAGTGTCTATATGGAGCATCTTATGGGGCCATAATTAACGTTTCTGCAGCACTATACGGGGCAAATGTCTATATGGAGCATCTTATGGGGCCATAATCAACATTCTGCAGCACTATACGGGGCAAATGTCTCTATGGAGCATCTTATGGGACCATAATCAACGTTTCTGCACACTATATGGCGCAAATATCTTTATGGAGCATCTTATGGGGCCATAATCAACATTTCTGCAGCACTATATGGGGCAAATGTCTCTATGGAGCATCTTATGGGGCCATAATCAACGTTTCTGCACACTATATGGCGCAAATATCTTTATGGAGCATCTTATGGGGCCATAATCAACGTTTCTGCAGTACTATATAGGGCAAATGTGTCTATGGAGCATCTTATGGGGCCATTATTACCCTTTATGCAGGATTATATGGGGCTCCTGATTCAATATGGATATTCAAAAACACTTAACCTACTGATGTCTCAATTAATTTAACTTTTATTGGTATATATTTTAACATTATGGGGATTCAGGAATGCACCTTGGCTTGGTCATACAGTTTCAATAGAGTTAAGGTTCAAGTGGGCGAGGTTTGGGGGGGGGGGGGGGGGTCGCCAAACTGATCCTTTGCCCCGGGTGCAGCAAAGGCTAGATACACCTCTGCCTGTATATGGCTAGACAGCTCAGACTTGAATGTGCTCTACTAATTCCTGAATGCGTCACCCTCAAAAGATGTAATGTTCTGAATCCAGCAACCCATCTGCCTGTGGATTCAGAAAAGGGGGAATAGGTGACAGCATTAGCAAGTGAGGAAGAGTACTTTGACATGACGCATGAACATGACTGCATAAGAACTGATAAGTCAGGAGGCAGTGAGTTTTACACATGTTCATGAAAAACCTGTTCCTAATGCAGATTTTGAGGGGTTTTTTGTAGATGGCACCAGATACCACCAGGATGGGCGATTCTACAATGGATATGCAGTAGTATCCTCACATGAGGTAATCCAAGCTGAACCACTCCCTCCTCACATGTCGGCACAGGAGGCAGAGTTGAAGGCACTCATTGAGGCGTGTAGATCTGCTGCAGGTAAAGTTGCTAATATTTACACAGATTCGAATTATGCATAGGGAATATCCCATGATCTGGAGAAGCAGAGCATTTCTTACATCAGCCGGTAAGCCCATTAAAAATGCAGAGCTGGTGAAACAATTAATGGAGGCATTGATGTTACCAGTCCAGGTTGGCATAATCAAGGTGAAAGCAAACACAAACGGTGAGTCCTTGGAGGAAGACGGCATCAGAAGGGTGGACGAGGCTGCTAAAGTAGCAGCAAGGTGGCCTAGGGAGCAGAGGCCGGTGGCAGGGAGTCAGCGTATTCCAGCCACGCTGAGCCTAGATGTCCTGAAATCCCTCCAGCTACCCAAACAGAGAAGGAACACCTGTGGAGAATGGGAGCTGAGCTGAACTCAAATAGAGTATAGGTACCTTCACAGTAAGCGACGCTGCAGCGATACAGACAACGATGCTGATCGCTGCAGCGTCGCTGTTTGGTCGCTGGAGAGCTGTCACACAGACCGCTCTCCAGCGACCAACGATGCCGAGGTCCCTGGGTAACCAGGGTAAACATCGGGTTGCTAAGCGCAGGGCCGCGCTTAGTAACCCGATGTTTACCCTGGTTACCAGTGTAAAATGTAAAAAAACAAACACTACATACTCACCTTCACGTCCCCCGGCGTCCGCTTCCTGCACTGACTGAGCGTCGGCCCTAACAGCAGAGCGGTGACGTCACCGCTGTGCTGTGCTTTCACTTTAGGGCCGGCGCTCAGTCAGTGCAGGAAGCGGACGGCGGGGGACGCGAATGTGAGTATGTACTGTTTGTTTTTTTACATTTTACACTGGTAACCAGGGTAAACATCGGGTTACTAAGCGCGGCCCTGCGCTTAGTAACCCGATATTTACCCTGGTTACCATTGTAAAACATCGCTGGTATCGTTGCTTTTGCTGTCAAACACAACGATACACGGCGATCTGACGACCAAATAAAGTTCTGACCTTTAATCAACGACCAGCGATATCACAGCAGGATCCTGATCGCTGCTGCGTGTCAAACACAACGATATCGCTAGCCAGGACGCTGCAACGTCACGGATCGCTAGCGATATCGTTTAGTGTGAAGGTACCTTATGGGAGAATAAGGATAAATTGTGTATACTAAGGTCCCTGTTCCCAATCATGGCACAAGCAACACATGGCCCCACTCACACCTCAAAATGTCACGTGTACCATGGTAAATGCTTTCTGGATCACTCCTGGTTTGAGTTATGCAGCCGCAAAACTCGTACAGTAATAGTTACATATAATTACATAGTTCTTAAGGTTCAAGGAAGACTTAAAGTCCATCTAGTTCAACCCATAGCCTAACCTAACATGCCCTAACATGTTGATCCAGAGGAAGGCAAACAAAACCCCATGTGGCAAAGAGTAAGGGTACCGTCACACAGTACCATTTTAATCGCTACGACGGCACGATCCGTGACGTCGCAGCGATCGTATGATTATCGCTCCAGCGTCGTAGACTGCGGTCACACGTTGCAATCACGGCGCTGGAGCGATGCCGAAGTCCACGGTAACCAGGGTAAACATCGGGTAACTAAGCGCAGGGCCGCGCTTAGTAACCCGATGTTTACCGTGGTTACCAGCGTAAACGTAAAAAAAACAAACAGTACATGCTCACCTGCGGGTCCCCCAGCGTCTGCTTCCTGACACTGACTGAGCCCGGCCCTAAAGTGAAAGTGAAAGTGAAAGCACAGCGGTGACGTCACCGCTGTGCTGTTAGGGCCGGAGCTCAGTCAGTGTCAGGAAGCAGACGCTGGGGGACCCGCAGGTGAGCATGTACTGTTTGTTTTTTTTACGTTTACGCTGGTAACCACGGTAAACATCGGGTTACTAAGCGCGGCCCTGCGCTTAGTTACCCGATGTTTACCCTGGTTACAAGCGAACACATCGCTGGATCACACAACGATCCAGCGATGTCAGCGGGTGATCAAGCGACGAAAGAAAGTTCCATACGATCTGCTACGACGTACGATTCTCAGCAGGATCCCTGATCGCTGCTGCGTGTCAGACACTGCGATATCGTAACGATATCGCTAGAACGTCACGAATCGTACCGTCGTAGCGATCAAAATGGTACTGTGTGACGGTACCCTAAGCTCCACATTGGGGAAAAAAATCCTCCCCGACTCCACATACGGCAGTCAGACTAGTTCCCTGGATCAACGCCCTATCAAGGAATCTAGTGTATATACCCTGTAACATTATACTTTTCAAGAAAGGCATACAGTCCCCTCTTAAATTTAAGTAATGAATCACTCATTACAACATCATACGGCAGAGAGTTCCATAGTTTCACTGCTCTTACAGTAAAGAATCCGCGTCTGTTATTATGCTTAAACCTTCTTTCCTCCAGACGTAGAGGATGCCCCCTTGTCCCTGTCTCAGGTCTATGATTAAAAAGATCATCAGAAAGGTCTTTGTACTGTCCCCTCATATATTTATACATTAAAATAAGATCACCCCTTAGTCTTCGTTTTTCCAAACTAAACAGCCCCAAGTGTAATAACCTATCTTGGTATTGCAGACCCCCCAGTCTTCTAATAACCTTGGTCGCTCTTCTCTGCACCCGCTCTAGTTCAGCTATGTCTTTCTTATACACCGGAGACCAGAACTGTGCACAGTATTCTAAGTGTATAGAGGTAAAATTATGTTCTCCTCATGAGCATCTATGCCTCTTTTAATACCGTATTTTCCGGCGTATAAGACGACTGGGCGTATAAGACGACCCCCCAACTTTTCCAGTTAAAATGTAAAATCTTCTTAAAAGTCGGGGGTCTTCTTATAAACCGTGTCGTCTTATAGGGCCGGTGACTTTTGTGCCTTTTGGGGGGGGGGGGGAGTGGGCCTGATGACGACGAGGGGGCGTCTCACAGGAAAGTGAGTATCCCCCATTACCTCATTGTATCGCTGCAGCGTGGGGTCTCTGCTGGGAGCGGCGGCTGCTGCTCCTCATTGTGCCGCGTGGGTGCTGTGGGGCGGCGGCTCCTCTTCTTCAGTGTGTGGCCTCTGTGCTGCTGGGCGGCGGCGGCTTATCTTCAGGCAGTCGGGGCTCCTCCGGTATCTCCTTAAAGCCCGGAGGCCCTGCCGGCAACTCCATCGGTGCAATGCAGTGGCCTCCGGGAACATGGCCGCTGCTCAGATTCAGATCTCGTCCCGAGATCTCGGGAGACGAGATCTAAATCTGAGCAGCGGCCATTTTCCCGGAGACAGCTCCATTGCTGCTATGCGGTGACCTCCGGGAAAATGGCCGCTGGGGGCGGCGCATGCTCAGATTCAGATCTGAATCTGAGCAGCGGCCATGTTCCCGGAGGCCACTGCATTGCACCGATGGAGTTGCCGGCAGGGCCTCTGGGCTTTAAGGAGATACCGGAGGAGCCCCGACTGCCTGAAGATAAGCCGCCGCCGCCACCCAGCAGCACAGAGGCCCCACACTGAAGAAGAGGAGCCGCCGCCCCACAGCACAGCCACCGCCGCTCCCAGCAGAGACCCCACGCTGCAGTGATACAATGAGGTAATGGGGGATACTCACTTTCCTGTGAGACGCCCCCTCGTCGTCATCAGGCCCACTCCCCCCCCACCCACCATATACACCCGGCAAGGCGATACCCGGCGTATAAGACGACCCCCGACTTTTAAGAAGATTTTCAGGGGTTAAAAAGTCGTCTTATACGCCGGAAAATACGGTACATCCCATTATTTTATTTGCCTTTGTAGCAGCTGCCTGACACTGGCCACTGAATATGAGTTTGTCATCCACCCATACACACAGGTCTTTTTCATTGACGGTTTTGCCCAGAGTTTTAGAATTAAGCACATAGTTATACATCTTATTACTTCTACCCAAGTGCATGACCCTATATATATATATATGTATATATATATATTTTTTTTTTTTTTAACCAATTAACTTTTTATTAGCAATAAAGAAATAAGTACATAAGTAACATCCCCCGGAGGAGAAACAAAGAGGAAAAAGGTACAAGGGGAAGGGGGGAGAATACACAATGTTCAGAATCACAGCAATTCCAACAAAGAAATACAGAATTAACCATAACATCAATCGCAGCTTACAAAAGTTACTAAATGAGAGCAAGGGCGGACGGAGGTATGTGGACTGAGGAAACCCAAGGATCCCACCAGGAGAGCACTTTATTTTTCTTGGAGAGGCTCTGTGCCATAATTGCTTCATAGGTAAAATGCAGGTTGATCTTGGAAATCAAAATAGCCATAGATGGAATATCTGAGGATTTCCAATGACCCGCTATACATTGTCTAGCAGCGATCAAAATATTAGAGATTATTGGACGGAGAGGGGAGGGGAATCCCGCAAGGGAGACACCCAAAACAGCCAGACACCCGGTTAAAACAAAAGGAACCTGAATGACCTCCGCAATCAGAGTTTCAACTTGACGCCAGAAGACCTGAATCCGCGGACAGGACCACCAAATATGAGATCCGGAACCAATAGCCCCGCATCCCCTCCAGCAGAGAGGGGAAAAAGAGGGACCAAACCTGGTTAAGCGAGCAGGGGTCAGATACCATTGCAGCTGGATCTTTTTTGATTGCTCCAAGTGGCCTGTACACGAGGAATATTTAGAGGGGTGCACCAACGCGAAGCGCCAGTCCTCTAGAGATGCATCAAAACCAAGAGAGGACTCCCAAGAAATCATAAAGGGAAGCTTAGCAGGAATATCATGGGATAAGAGGGCCTTATAGATAATAGAGATGCCATGGGGCACTAAAGTGGCCGGTCTAAAGAACCGGTGTGCTGAGTCCTCCGAGAGAGGCGGGGGGGCACCGAACAGCCGACGTGACCTGAGAAAACTGCGGAGTTGTAGATATTGAAAGACATCTCTACCAGAGAGAGAAAATCTACCTGCAAGGACCTCAAATGACATTAAGCCATCCGAGCCAAATAGGTCAGCCACCCGGTGCACCCCCCGCGCCCCCCAGGAGGAGAGAGAGGTGTGCCCAATAGCATATTCCAGGGCCCGTAGGGAAACATAGTGATACATAAATAGGAATTGGGAAGAACAAACTGATGTCCACATTTTAGAAGCAGTCTTGATAGAGCGGAGAGTAGGGCCACGAGGAAAGACCTGGAGCAACCAAAGCTCCAAAAGTAATTGGAGAGAATTTCTGGGAGCGAAATGAGATTCAATGAGCACCCAGGGTAACCGCGAGTTCCCCTCCCACCAAAGCTTAAGAGGCTCCAAGATCGCCGCCCTATAATAAAACTGGATCGAGGGAGCACCCAACCCACCCATAGAGTACGGAAGGGACATTATTTGGCGCTTAATCCTGTGTGGTTTGTTATTCCAAATAAACCGATCTATGATCGACTGGAAAGCCGAGATAAATTTGGAAGGTATGAAGAGGGGAAGGCACCTAAATAAATAGATAATTTTTGGGAGAAATAACATTTTAACGGTTTGTATACGGGCCATCCACGAGAGCGAAGAGCTCGATAGCTGATCGATGCCCCTCCTAATTTCGGTGATAGTTTCTTTGCAATTAGAATGAACGATGTTATCCAGCCTAGTTATCCGGACGCCCAGGTACGAAAACCCCATAGGGGCCCAAATAAAAGCAAATTTAGATTGAATTTGAATTTGGAGATCGGCTGGAAGGAAAAGGGGGAAAATAATGGATTTAGTCAAATTAATTTTCTAATATGAAACCGCCGAAAATTGGGATAAAATTGAGGTGATCGCGTTCAGTGAAGTTAAGGCCGAGGTACAAGTCAACACTACGTCGTCAGCGTAAAGTCCAATTTTGTGTTCAGTCTCTCCAACCCGCACCCCCTTAATATCAGGGCACTGTCTAATTAAGGCAGCCATAGGCTCCATGATCAGAGCAAAAATAAGGGGGGAGAGGGGACAGCCCTGACGGGTCCCGTTCAAAATCGGGAATGTCCGAGATTTAAAGCCGCCCGAGCAAACCGACGCGCAGGGATTCGAGTATAAAGCCATAATGGCCCTGGAAATCAGTCCTGTGAGCCCAAACTTCCCGAGCGTAAGCTCGATGTATCCCCAGTGCACCCTGTCAAACGCCTTTTCGGCATCAAGAGACAGGAATACACTGGGGAGACCCTCCCCCTCCACCACATCTAAGAGATCAATCAGTCATCTTGTGCCATCTCTGGTCTGCCTACCAGGGACAAACCCAACTTGGTCGGGGTGTATAAGGCTGGGGAGCACCGCTATCAATCTATTGGCCCAAATTTTAGCATAGATTTTAACGTCGCAATTCAGGAGGGCTATGGGGCGAAAATTTCCCGGGGACGTTGTGGGCTTCCCCGGTTTAGGGAGGGTCGCGATGGAGGCCTCCAACCCCTCCGCCCTGATGCTACCAACAGACGCCCAGTTGTTAAATAAGCGAAGGAGAAAAGGGGAGAGGACAGAGAAGAATTGTGCATAGTAAAGAAAAGGAAAACCGTCCGGGCCAGGAGAGGAACATTTATTAGAGTCCCTGACAATTTGGGAAAGCTCAGACTCAACAATAGGAGAATTCAGAAAGGAAAGCTGTTCCGCACTGACCGAGGGAAGATTAGCTCTCTCCAAGAACGCCATAAATAACTCCGGCGAGGCCTGAGGGACTCCCGGGTCAGAACTAAGATCATAGAGAGAGGAGTAGTACGAAGCAAACTCCTCAGCAATATGTATGGGATTGTAAACACGGGAACCATCAGATCCAAGCAGGAATGGAATCTTGGATTGAGCCTCTCTCCTCCTGACCCGCCTAGCAAGAACAGCACCCGCTCGATCCCCCATTGCATAAAATCTGGCCTTGGTTTTCCTCATGGCATTCTCAGCTCTATGTAGCAGTAATTGGCGGACCTACATGCGAGTTTTAGAAAGGTCAGAAAAGAGCGCCGGGTTAGGGGACATCTTATGTGCAGACTCAAGACGAGCTAGTTCATCCAGGGCGAACTGCAGGGTCAAATTATATTTCCTCTTAGCTGTTGCAGCCATTTTAATAAAGCAACCCCTAGCAACCGCCTTGTGAGCAAACCAAAGGGTATCATCCCGCACATCTGGGGTATCATTGGAGGAGAAAAATTCTTGTAAGGCTCTCTCCATAAACTGGGAATTTAGTTGATTAGTGAGAAGATGAGTATTGAGACGCCAATGTGCGGGAGGCCTGACAGCAAGAGGGTCCCTCAAAGTAAGAGACACCGGGGCGTGATCTGACCACGTGATACTACCAATATCTGCCGAGATGCAGTGAGGAAGAGCCACATCATTCACCAGCACATTGTCAATCCTACTATAGGAACCGTGTCTGGGAGACATGAATGTGTAATCTCTCTCGCCACAATGCAGATACCTCCAAATGTCATGCAGTTTATATGAATTGATTAGTGGCCCCGCCTCCTTCCTTGACAGGGGAGCGGAAGAGCAATCCAACACCTTAGACATTGGCACATTAAAATCCCCAGCAATCAGTTTGTGACCATGTTGGATGTCCTGCAAAGTTTGAAAAAAACCCTCTAAGAATTTAAGTTGACCGGCATTGGGAGCATAAACTGATGCAATGGTATAGGGGGCGTTATTAATCAGACAAATTACTACAATGAACCTGCCCAACGGATCCACAATGGAACGGATCAGTTGGAAGGCATTGGCTTTGCTAAAGAAAATCGCTACTCCCACCTTCTTTGATGGACCATTTGCAAAGAATTGATGTGGATATAAACCTGAATACATTCTAACATTGTCACATTCCAATAAATGTGTTTCTTGAAGACATATAATGTCCCGACGAGATTTACCTAGATGCCTCCAGACAATCGACCTCTTGCCCGGGGAGTTGAGACCATTTACATTAATGGAATACAACGAAACACTCATGGTAAAACAGTATAAATAGACTTAGCCCATATTGAGCATCAATGAAATATGCACAAGAATAAACAACAAGAGAGCTGCGGAACAGAACATGTGTAGGGGGGAACCAAGAGGGTGGGAGGGGGGAGGGAAAAACAAACAGAACATACAACACGAAAATTAGGACAACAAGGTCCATTCAGGCAAATCCTGAGTCCAGAAGGTGAAAATCAGAGAAAAACAGTTCACCTATGTGGCAAAAACTGAAATGCTGCAAACACTCCCAAGGAGACCAATACAGCATATGAAATCAGAAAAAAAAAGAAAAGATGCAAACCTCAAGAGAGGGATAAAAAAGGAAAAAAAAATACCCAAATAGTGCGGGAAATAGCCAGGAACCAAAAGTTGTAAAATTCTTCAAGTGACCTCCCAGTCTGATGCAACACGGGCCTTGGGATTACGACCACTCGCAGACCCAGAGGGACCCCTCGAGACTGGGGAACCAGGAGCCTGCAGGCCCCATCCCGCCAATGCAGACGCCGCGTGAGACGGGGTCAGGCAGGTGGTGATGGATCCATCTTTGCGGAAGAGAAGCCTAGTGGGAAATCCCCAGCGATATGGAATGCCTTTTTCCCTGAGAACAGCCGTGTAGGGACCAAAAGCTTTGCGGAGAGCCAAGGTACCCGGAGATAGGTCCGGGAAAACTGTGATGGATGCAAATCTTTCAGGCAGGGCCGGATTCTTCCTCAGAGCTTGGAGAAAGTTCTCTTTCATTTCGTAGAAGTGTATGCGGGCGAGCACATCTCTCGGGACCGAAGGCCCCAGACCAGCCGGCTTAGGGATCCGGTGTATGCGATCAATTATAATGTCCTTTGGGGCAAAATGAGGGAGAGCAGCCGCAACAAAATCCTGCAAGAAAGCTTTCAGGTCTCCCGGAAGGATAGATTCTCCAATGCCTCTAAGTTTAACATTGTTCCTTCTGGATCTATCTTCCAAATCCATAGTCTTGGCGTGGGTTTTAGAGAGTAGGTCTTGCAGAGACTCTTGAGCGTCCCATAATTCATTATGAGAGGAGATCAGCTTCACCATCTTGCGCTCCAAACGATCCGTACGGTTCCCCAGCTCCACTACCTCTCCTTCCAGTTCTGTCAGCATGGTGCGGATGTCTTCCTGAATGGAGGCCCTGAGATCTCCAAGCAAATCCTTAAGTAAAGCAGCAGTTACCGGGACGTCAGGAGAATGCGATGCTGCAGCGTCGGAAACCGCACCGCTGGAGAGTGAGGAAGCGCCCGAAAGCGACGCCTGAGCGTTGCGCTGCGAGGAGCGGGAAGCTCTGGGTGAGGACGGCGCCATCTTGGGATCCTGTAGCAGCCAAGGGGAGGCCGCAAAGAAATCTATAATCCACCTGGACGGGTCACGTGCGCCGGCTCTGGACTTCCCCATACACTCACCGCCGCACCAGGGAGCGATACCGGTATTATAGGAGACAGAGAGTCCACCGGGAAGAAGGTATGAGCCGCTTTAAGGTTCCTGGACATGGAGCTCCCGCTCTGTGCGACCTACAACATCTGCAGCTAGGCCACGCCCCCCCATGACCTTATATTTATCCCCATTAAAGCTCATTTGCCATTTATCAGCCCAAGCTTCTAGTTTACATAAATCATCCTGTAATATAAAATTGTCCTCCCCTGTATTGATTACCCTGCAGAGTTTAGTGTCATCTGCAAATATTGAAATTCTACTCTGAATGCCCCCTACAAGGTCATTAATAAATATGTTAAAAAGAAGAGGGCCCAATACTGACCCCTGTGGTACCCCACTGCTAACCGCGACCCAGTCCGAGTGTGCTCCATTAATAGCCACCCTTTGTTTCCTATCCCTGAGCCAGGTCTCAACCCACTTACACATATTTTCCCCTATCCCCATTATTCTCATTTTATGTATCAACCTTTTGTGTAGTGGGGTATAATGGTGTGCATTCTGTCAATTTGGAGCGAGGTGCGAGTGTCATGGACTGTGAAAGTCCCAGTGATCAAATTGTTTGGGAAACACTGCAAACTCTAATGATAATTTATGCAAGATAGTATGAGTTTATTAACACACAACTCAATATAAATAACACATGGGAGCACATCTATCAGCATTGGATAAGCGACTAAATCCGATAACATAACATGACGTTTCGACTCTCCCGAGCCTTAATCATACCATCGCTGAGTATGGTGATAATGTTACGCACAAAAAAGCAACTCCTTAGTTGTGGATATATTGGTAGTACTAATCGCTTTAAGGTTCTGCCAAAGCCAATGGCTGGACGCTGCACTGTGTATAGGACCTCTATGAAGAAACTTGAATCGCGGCACTCCCGCGCCTTGCAGATGCCGGCGTCAACCTTTTGTGTGACACCGTATCAAAAGCTTTTGAAAAGTCCATATACACTACATCTACTGGGTTCCCTTGGTCCAGTCCGGAACTTACCTCTTCATAGAAGCTGATCAAATTAGTCTGACATGAACGGTCCCTAGTAAACCCGTGCTGATACTGGGTCATGAGGTTATTCCTCTTCAGATACTCCAGTATAGCATCCCTTAGAATGCCCTCCAGGATTTTACCCACACTAGAGTTTAAGCTTACTTGCCTATAATTTCCGAGTTCAATTTTTGTCCCCTTTTTGAATATTGGCACCACATTTGCTATACGCCAGTCCTGTGGTACAGACCCTGTTATTATGGACTCTTTAAAGATTAAAAATAATGGTCTATCAATGACTGTACTTAATTCCTGCAGTACTCGGGGGTGTATCCTATCCGGGCCCGGAGATTTGTCAATTTTAGTGATTTTTAGACGCCACCATACTTCCTGCTTGGTTAAGCAGGTGACACTTAATGGGGAATTTTTGTTATCACTGATCATATTGTCTGCCATGGGATTTTCTTGTGTAAATACTTATGAAAAAAAGTCATTTAGCATATTGGCTTTTTCCTCATCCTCATCCACCATTTCCCCCAGACTATTTTTAAGGGGGCCAACACCAGGGACGGAACTACCGCGGTTGCAGGGGTCGCAGCTGCGACTGGGCCCAGAGTGCTTAGGGCCTGCCCAGTCCAGCAAAGACTGGGTGGGCTCCTAAGCACTGAGCTACAAAATTGTCCGCCGGCCCTTTAAATTAGTGGGTGGCTTTAAATGCGGCCGGCCGGCAGGTCCGCAATTCTCCGGGGGCAGCCTGCCGTGTCGTGCCAGCTGCCGACCCTTTAACCCCCGAGTGCAGGGTAAGCAGCGTTCATTACAGAACGCTGCCTCTCCTGCACAGCAGCACAGTAATGATGTCATCGGGGTGGACGGGGTTACCGGGTGGGCGGAGTTACCGCCCAATGCTCTCCTGTCCTGTCCCGAGTCCCGACTCCGGAAATAGGAGCTGCTGCCCAGCAGAGTCCAGACTCCAGAGCGATCTCTGTGCTGCCAGCTCTGTGCCCCTCTGCTCTGTGCCACCCCCCACTGTTTGTTCCAATATGATTTGTGCCCCCCGCTGTGTGCCCCAATATGATTTGTGCCCCCTGCTGTGTGCCCCAATATGATCTCTGTGCCCCCCGCTGTGTGCCCCAATATGATCTGTGCCTCCCGCTGTGTGCACCAATATGATCTCTGTGCCCCCCCCCGCTTTGTGCACCAATATGATCTCTGTGCCCCCTGCTGTCAGTGAAGCTGCTACCATCAGGCGACTTGAGCTCTTTGGCTCAGGCGGCAGAAGAGAGGGGGCGGCAGATTCTGTAACTGGATTTGCGCTGCTAGGTTGTTTTTTTTTGTTTGTTTTTTTTTAAACTCCGGGGTCAAGTGCCCGCCCCCACTCCTCCCTCCCTCCCTCCTTCCCGCGTGGGGGAGTCACGCACGCAGGGGAGAAGGATGGGGGAGCCACGCACGCAGGGGAGAAGTATGGGCGAGCCACGCACGCAGGGGAGAAGGATGGGCGAGCTACACACGCAGGGGAGAAGGATGGGGGAGCCACGCACGCAGGAGAGAAGGATGGGCGAGCCACACACACAGGGGAGAAGGATGGGGGAGCCACGCCCGCAGGGGAGAAGGATGGGGGAGCCACGCTCGCAGGGGAGAAGGATGGGGGAGCCACTCACGCAGGGGAGAAGGATAGGGGAGCCACGCACGCAGGGGAGAAGGATGGGCGAGCCACACACGCAGGGGAGAAGGATGGGCGAGCCACGCACGCAGGGGAGAAGGATGGGGGAGCCACGTACGCAGGGGAGAAGGATGGGGAGCCACGCACGCAGGGGAGAAGGATGGGGGAGCCACGCACGCAGTGGAGGAGGATGGGGAGCCACGCATGCAGGGGAGGAGGATGGGGGAGCCACGCACGCAGGGGAGGAGGATGGGGTTGCCACGCACGCAGGGGAGGAGGATGGGGGAGCCACGCACGCAGGGGAGGAGGATGGGGGGAGCCACGCAGGGTGGGAGGATGGGGGAGCCACGCACACAGGGTGGGAGGATGGAGTATAAATGTGGAGTATAAATACTAGGCCCTATAGGGGGGACACAGTGTGTATAGAAAGGAGAGGTCAGTGTGAAGAGTATGTACCATAAGAGGGACAGTGTGGGGGTCATATTTTGTGCAGACAATATAGTGAGGGGCAATTTATTATACAGGAGCATTATAATGACACTTATATCTTTAAGGGCGTCTTGTGGAGACTTTCTGCAAAAGAGTGGAGAAGATGGAAGTCTGCAGAGACGGCTGTGGATGAGAAAACTCATCATGGGGTCTGGACAAGATGAAGAAAAGGAGAACGACTCCAGAGACAACGTCATCTATAAGGTACCTGGATGTAAATGTTATTTGTAATACTAACTAACTCTCATGTTTTTATTTATGTTAGGAGCATTAAAGGGGATGTCCAGGTTTGTGATGAGTTTGCAGTCATTCTTTGTGACTGCAGACTTCTGACTTCTCACAGTGCGCACTGCACACTGTCAGGATTCTCTGGTGCTGGTGATTTACATACATGCGGTCACATGCTGACTAGACATGTGTGACCTCACTCTATGAAAATGAACTGAGTGAGGCCGGGCAAAATTGGCCATTTTTATGCGCTAAACGCTCTCATTTTTCATATTTCTAGTGCAGTATTGCAGTTCAGTTTTCATGTTTCATGTTTGCATGTCTTAGCGCTGCAGTGTGCTGCCTTTTTTACTTGACTATATATGAGTTGGTTACTCTAGGTTCAGCACCTGTTCACACTTAGTCTATGTATGGATGTGACGGTCAGTTTTTTCAAATATATTATTTAGCCTTCTGACTGAGCACTCCGCCTCCTAGCCCAGGTGTTTTAATCGCAGCAGGTCCAGTACCCCTCCACAGAGAGAGAGAATATGAGTCTAGGAAGAGGTTTTCACAGGTACCCATTCACATGGAGACGTTTATTCTCAGCAAGGTAGGCAAGCGTAGGACCTGATATACGAGAGATGCCGTAAAGGGGCTATCAGGTACACATAAAATTGGCCATTTTTATGCGCTAAACGCTCTCATTTTTCATATTTCTAGTGCAGTATTGCAGTTCAGTTTTCATGTTTCATGTTTGCATGTCTTAGCGCTGCAGTGTGCTGCCTTTTTTACTTGACTATATATGAGTTGGTTACTCTAGGTTCAGCACCTGTTCACACTTAGTCTATGTATGGATGTGACGGTCATTTTTTTCAAATATAGTTGGAATGTGGTCAGAAGTATACTAATCACATGCTTGTGCTGACATGACCGTCCACCGGCAAGGGAGAATCCTAAATGTGTACAGTGCATTAGTTGTGAGAATTCAGAAGCTGCGATGTCAGGATTCAGCTCTGCAGGTTCCAGTCGTCACATGGACACGTCACTCATATGCGATTTTCATACTCATGGTCCTGTGACAACGAGCTTCTCTTCTGCTTCTCTCAGTTTTTCACTGAACATTGAGAGCATTAGGGAGAGGAGCTCGTGGGTACATGACTGAGTGTGCAAATCGCATATGTCCTGCGCGGGGGGTGGGGGGGTTGGCACCAAAATGAATTCTTGCCCCTGGTGCCAGAAACCCTAGATACACCTCTGCTGGTATGCTACTGTGAGCGGCGATTACCGGGTTCGGTGGAGGGATGTGTGTGCACAGGCAGTGAGACAGGGACTGTGTGTGTGTGTGTGGGGAGGGGGGGGGGGCGCCATTTTTCCTTTCGCCTCAGGCAGCAGAGAGGCTAGGTTCACCCCTGCCTGCTGTGTGCCCCAATATGATCTCTGTGCCCCCCGCTGTGTGCCCCTATATGATCTGTGCCCCAATATGATCTCTGTGCCCCGCTGTATGCACCAATATGATCTCTTTGCCCCGCTGTGTGCCCCAATTTGATCTCTGTGCCCCCCGCTGTGTGCCCCTATATGATCTGTGCCCCCCGCTGTGTGCACCAATATGATCTCTGTGCCCCGCTGTGTGCCCCAATTTGATCTCTGTGCCCCCCGCTGTGTGCCCCTATATGATCTGTGCCCCCGCTGTGTGCACCAATATGATCTCTGTGCCCCGCTGTGCCCCAATTTGATCTCTGTGCCCCCCGCTGTGTGCCCCTTTATGATCTGTGCCCCCCGCTGTGTGCACCAATATGATCTCTTTGCCCCGCTGTGTGCCCCAATTTGATCTCTGTGCCCCCCGCTGTGTGCCCCTATATGATCTGTGCCCCCCGCTGTGTGCACCAATATGATCTCTGTGCCCCGCTGTGTGCCCCAATTTGATCTGTGCCCCCCGCTGTGTGCCCCTATATGATCTGTGCCCCCGCTGTGTGCACCAATATGATCTCTGTGCCCCGCTGTGTGCCCCAATTTGATCTCTGTGCCCCCCGCTGTGTGCCCCTATATGATCTCTGCCCCCCGCTGTGTGCACCAATATGATCTCTGCCCCCCGCTGTATGCACCAATATGATCTGTGTCCCGCTGTATGCACCAATATGATCTCTGTGCCCCCCGCTGTATGCACCAATATGATCTCTGTGCCCCCCGCTGTGTGCCCCAATATGATCTCTGTGCCCCCCGCTGTATGCACCAATATGATCTCTGTTCCCCCAATATGATCTCTGTGCCCCCCGCTGTATGCACCAATATGATCTCTGTGCCCTGCTGTATGCACCAATATGATCTGTGCCCCCCCACTGTGTGCCCCAATATGATCTCTGTGCCCCTCACTGAGTGCCCCAATATGATCTCTGCCCCCATGCTGTGTACCCCAATATGATCTGTGCCCCCCCGCTGTATGCACCAATATGATCTCTGTGCCCCCCAGCTATGTGCCCCCTGTGATTCTGATTTTCTGTGTCTTTTGTCCATGTTCTCCCCAAGTGTGCCCGCATATGTAATATGTAATAAAGGACTTTCGCACAAGAGACCGGTGAGTGCACTTCTGTTTTATCTTTGCCTGGATGTTTAAAGGGATTGTCTCCCACTAGGACAACCTCGTGTTAAACTAAATGTTCACCCCAATAAAATAATAAAGCCTATACTCACCTCCTGTGCCTGTGCCGTTCCCACAGTGGCTGTTATGACTCCCTCGGGGCTGTGATGTGCTGTTGAGATGCCCGGCACCAATCAGCGCTGGTGTCGCTGTCTCCATCTTCGGACAAACTGAACGTGAAGAGGAAGTCCAGGATGAGGGTGTGAGTTTGGATCGGGATACCCTCCACGAGGCTGGAGGTTGTGGTCTGTATACAGACAGTGAACTTCAGTCTTGTGAACACAGCCTACAACTAATTATGTAATGGTGCATGTATACTAACGCAGAACGTGTTCGTTCGAGCGTGTCGCCATTTCTAATTCACCTATATATTTTGGCATGGTGGGGGGGGCCCCATCTGAAAGTTCGCACAGGGGCCCATAACTTTGTAGTTACGCCACTGGCCAACACTATCATTTTTTAGTTTCTTACTATTAATGTAGTTAAAGAATATTTTGGGATTATTTTTACTCTCTCTGGCAATGAGTCTCTCGGTCTCAATTTTTGCTGCCTTGATTTGCTTTTTACATAATTTATTTAATTTTCTGTATCTATTTAATGCCTCATCACTACCTACTTCCTTTAATTCTCTAAATGCTTTCTTTTTGTCACTTATTGTGCCCCTTGCAGCTCTATTTAGCCATATTGGTTTCCTCCTATTTCTAGTATGTTTATTCCCATACGGTATATACTGTGCACAGGTCCTATCCAGGCTGCTAATAAACGTCTCCCATTTTCTTTGTGTATTTTTATGTCTCAGGATATCGTCCCAGTTAATTACACCAAGATCATCTCTCATCCGTTTGCCCTCCTGAAGTTTAGTGTCCTTGTCACCCTTCTACTACAAATCTTATTAAAGGATACATGAAAACTTATTATTTTGTGATCACTATTCCCCAAGTGACCACCAACCCTTATATTTGATATGCGGTCTGGCCAGTTGGTTAATATTAGGTCTAGCAGTGCCCCCCTTCTTGTTGGGTCCTGAACCAGTTGTGAAAGGTAATTGTCTCTCATAGTTGTCAAAAACCGATTACCTTTGCTGGAACTGCAGGTTTCTGTTCCCCAATCTATTTCAGGGTAGTTGAAGTCCCCCATTATAATGACTTCTCCTTGAGTCACAGCTTCATCTATTTGCTTTACGAGGATATTCTCCATTGCTTCCATTATTTTTGGAGATTTATAACAAACCCCTGTCGGGACCACACTCAGTCGGAGCAGCCTTTGGAAGTGGGGAATCACCAGAAATAATACACAAGACACGTCTCGTATAGTATATCACTGGGAAGCCTCTGAATGCACGCCTGCCTTCAAGGTGCTATTCCCTCTTTATATAGTTGGACAGGTAGTTTCAGTGGTTATACAAGTTTTGCTTGTTTAAACAAAGAGAGAAAAGAGAAGACAAAAAAACAGTTTCGGCTATGTGATAGTTTCACAACAAACAAAACAGTACAGTTTCGCCTATGTGGCAGTTTCACAAACATGAAATAGGATTTCATACTATAGCTAAAATGTCCTTGAATGGATAGGTCAATATTGATCACAAATTCTTTTTGGTTCATTGAGGTAACCATTTTTGTTCCACTCTTCACAATCCCCCCTTTGACATATTCCATTCAAAACCTTGTCATATAGACGATTATTTTAGTCATTCTTTTTGTGATATTACAAAAAAAAACTTTATATTCTCGCATCCATTACACAAAATTTATTTGTGCATACCGAGATACCCTTGAGTACAACCTTGAATAATACATATATAATTACAATAACTATAACTGTATGTATTAGGCTTTGCATAATCCCGGTAACCCACCCACCGATCCCCCTGAACCAATTGGCCGGTGTTGTGAATTTGGATTCTGGGCTCCCCCGGTGGCTACTGGTGGAATTGAACTTGTGACATCATCTTCCCTGTTCACCTGTTCTGATTAGATCTGGGTGTCGCTATATAACCTGGCTTCTTTGTTAGATGCTTGCCGGTCAACAATGTTATCAGAAGCCTCTCTGTGCTTGTTCCTGCTCCCAGACATCTACTAGATAAGTTGGACATTCGTCCATGTTTTGTTTTTGTATTTTGGTTCCAGTTCACAGCTGCAGTTTCGTTACTGTGTCTGGAAAGCTCTTGTTGATCAGGAATTGCCACTCTGGTATTATGAGTTAATGCCAGAGTCCTAAAGTAATTTCTGGATGTGTTTTGTTAGGGTTTTCTACTGACCATGAAAGTATGCTTTCTGTCTTCTGCTATCTAGAAAGCGGACCTCAAATTTGCTAAAACTATTTTCCTGCTGCGTTTGTTGTTTCATCTCATATCACCGCCAATATATGTGGGGGGCTTCTGTCTCCTTTTTGGGCATTTCTCTAGAGGTGAGTCAGGTCTTATATTTCCCTCTGCTAGCATTATTTAGTTCTCCGGCCGGCGCTGGGCATATAGGGATAAAAAGTAGGACATGCTACCTGGCTACTTCTAGATGATGCGGTAGGTTTAGTTCATGGTCAGTACAGTTACATCTTCCAAGAGCTTGTTCCTATTGAGGCTTATGCTAGTTCTCTGGCCATGGAGATCATGACAGTTTGACCGGCCCACTAAAGGGTTAAAATCCTTGGCTGAGAAAGGAGAGAAATAAGAAGTCTGCTGAAAATTTTTTTTTTTTTTTTTCTCTAGTAGTTAGTGTGCTCTTAATTGGATCACTTGCCAGTCTGTCTATGCTGCAGTCTTTCTTTTTTTTCTCTCTCCTTCTAATCTTTGAATGGCTCTATGTTCACCTGTCTATAATGGATCTACAGAGTGTAACTGCAGGTTTGAATAATCTCGCCACGAAAGTACAAAGTTTGCAAGATTTTGTTGTTCATGCTCCGGTATCAGAGCCGAGAATTCCTTTGCCGGAATTCTTCTCAGGGAATAGATCTAGCTTTCAGAATTTTAGAAATAATTGTAAGTTATTTTTGTCCCTGAAATCTCGTTCTGCTGGAGACCCTGCACAGCAGGTTGGGATTGTGATTTCCTTGCTCCGCGGCGACCCTCAAGATTGGGCTTTTGCATTGGCACCAGGGGATCCTGCGTTGCGCAATGTGGATGCGTTTTTTCTGGCCTTGGGCTTGCTGTATGAGGAACCTCATTTGGAACTTCAGGCAGAAAAAACTTTGATGTCCCTATCGCAGGGGCAAGATGAAGCTGAAATTTACTGCCAAAAATTCCGTAAATGGTCTGTGCTTACTCAGTGGAATGAGTGTGCCTTGGCGGCTACTTTCAGAGAGGGTCTTTCTGATGCCATTAAGGATGTTATGGTGGGGTTCCCTGTGCCTGCAAGTCTGAATGAGTCCATGACAATGGCCATTCAGATCGATAGGCGTCTGCGGGAGCGCAAACCAGTGCACCATCTGGCGGTGTCCACTGAGAAGACGCCAGAAAACATGCAGTGTGATAGAATTCTGTCCAGAAGCGAGCGGCAGAATTTTAGACGGAAAAATGGGTTGTGTTTCTATTGTGGGGATTCTACTCATGTTATATCAGCATGCTTTAAGCGTACTAAGAAGCTTGATAAATCCGTTCCCATTGGCACTTTACAGTCTAAATTTATTTTGTCTGTGACCCTGATTTGCTCTTTGTCATCTATTACTACGGACGCCTATATCGACTCTGGCGCCGCTTTGAGTCTTATGGATTGGTCCTTTGCCAATCGTTGTGGGTATGATTTAGAGCCTTTGGAGACTCTTATTCCTCTGAAGGGGATTGACTCCACCCCATTGGCTAATAATAAACCACAATACTGGACACAAGTGACTATGTGTATTAATCCGGATCACCAGGAGACTATTCGTTTTCTGGTGCTGTATAATCTACATGATGATTTGGTGCTGGGATTGCCATGGCTGCAGTCTCACAACCCAGTCCTTGACTGGAGAGCTATGTCTGTGTTGAGCTGGGGATGTAAGGGGACTCATGGGGACGTACCTTTGGTGTCCATTTCATCATCTATTCCCTCTGAAATCCCTGAGTTCCTGTCTGATTATCGTGACGTCTTTGAAGAACCCAAGCTGGGTTCACTACCTCCGCACCGTGAGTGCGATTGTGCTATAGATTTAATTCCGGGTAGTAAATACCCAAAGGGTCGTTTATTTAATCTGTCTGTGCCTGAACATACTGCTATGCGAGAATATATAAAGGAGTCCTTGGAAAAGGGACATATTCGTCCATCGTCATCTCCCTTAGGAGCCGGTTTTTTCTTTGTGTCAAAAAAAAGACGGCTCTTTGAGACCATGTATTGATTATCGGCTTTTGAATAAAATCACGGTTAAATATCAATACCCATTGCCGTTGCTGACTGATTTGTTTGCTCGCATAAAGGGGGCCAAGTGGTTCTCTAAGATTGATCTCCGTGGGGCGTATAATATGGTGCGGATCAGGCAGGGGGATGAGTGGAAAACCGCATTTAATACGCCCGAGGGTCACTTTGAGTATTTGGTGATGCCTTTTGGTCTTTCTAATGCCCCTTCAGTCTTCCAGTCCTTTATGCATGATATTTTCCGCGATTTTTTGGATAAATTTATGATAGTGTATCTGGATGATATTCTGATTTTTTCGGATGATTGGGACTCTCATGTCCGGCAAGTTAAGAGGGTTTTTCAGGTTTTGCGGTCTAATTCTCTGTGTGTCAAGGGTTCTAAGTGCGTTTTCGGGGTTCAGAGAATTTCCTTTTTGGGATATATTTTTTCTCCCTCTTCCATTGAGATGGATCCTGTCAAGGTTCAAGCTATTTGTGATTGGACGCAGCCCTCTTCTCTTAAAAGTCTTCAGAAATTTTTGGGCTTTGCCAACTTTTATCGTCGATTTATTTCTGGTTTTTCGGATGTCGTTAAGCCATTGACCGATTTGACTAGACAGGGTGCTGATGTTGCTAATTGGTCCCCTGATGCTGTGGAGGCCTTTCAGGAGCTTAAGCGCCGTTTTTCTTCTGCCCCTGTGTTGCGTCAGCCTGATGTGACTCTTCCTTTTCAGGTTGAGGTCGACGCTTCTGAGATCGGGGCTGGGGCAGTGTTGTCGCAGAAAAGTTCTGACTGCGCCGTGATGAGGCCTTGTGCCTTCTTTTCCCGTAAATTTTCGCCCGCTGAGCGGAATTATGATGTTGGGAATCGGGAGCTTTTGGCCATGAAGTGGGCGTTTGAGGAGTGGCGCCATTGGCTCGAGGGGGCCAGACATCAGGTGGTGGTATTGACTGACCACAAAAATTTGATCTATCTTGAGACCGCCAGGCGCCTGAATCCTAGACAGGCGCGCTGGTCATTATTTTTCTCTCGGTTTAATTTTGTGGTATCGTACCTACCGGGTTCTAAGAATGTTAAGGCGGATGCCCTTTCTAGGAGTTTTGAGCCTGATTCACCCGGCAACTCTGACCCCACAGGTATTCTTAAGGAGGGAGTTATCTTGTCAGCCGTTTCTCCAGACCTGCGGCGGGCCTTGCAGGAGTTTCAGGCGGATAGACCGGATCGTTGTCCGCCTGATAGGTTGTTTGTTCCTGATGATTGGACCAGTAGAGTCATCTCTGAGGTTCATTCTTCGGCATTGGCAGGTCATCCTGGAATTTTTGGTACCAGGGATTTGGTGGCAAGATCCTTCTGGTGGCCTTCCCTGTCACGAGATGTGCGAGGCTTTGTGCAGTCTTGTGACGTTTGTGCTCGGGCCAAGCCTTGTTGTTCTCGGGCTAGTGGATTATTGTTGCCCTTGCCTATTCCTAAGAGGCCTTGGACACACATCTCGATGGATTTTATTTCAGATCTGCCTGTTTCTCAGAAGATGTCTGTCATCTGGGTGGTGTGTGACCGTTTTTCTAAGATGGTCCATTTGGTTCCCCTGCCCAAATTGCCTTCTTCTTCCGAGTTGGTGCCCCTGTTTTTTCAAAATGTTGTTCGTTTGCATGGTATTCCTGAGAATATCGTTTCTGACAGAGGAACCCAATTTGTGTCTAGATTTTGGCGGGCATTCTGTGCTAGGATGGGCATAGATTTGTCTTTTTCGTCTGCTTTTCACCCTCAGACTAATGGCCAGACCGAGCGGACTAATCAGACCCTGGAGACATATCTGAGGTGTTTTGTGTCTGCTGACCAGGATGATTGGGTTGCTTTTTTGCCATTGGCGGAGTTCGCCCTCAATAATCGGGCCAGCTCTGCCACTTTGGTGTCCCCGTTTTTCTGTAATTCGGGGTTCCACCCTCGATTTTCCTCCGGTCAGATGGAATCCTCGGATTGTCCTGGAGTGGATGCGGTGGTGGAGAGATTGCATCATATCTGGGGGCAGGTGATGGACAATTTAAAGTTGTCTCAGGAGAAGACTCAGCTTTTTGCCAACCGTCACCGTCGTGTTGGTCCTCGGCTTTGTGTTGGAGATTTGGTGTGGTTGTCTTCTCGTTTTGTCCCTATGAGGGTCTCATCTCCTAAGTTTAAGCCTCGGTTCATCGGTCCGTATAAAATATTGGAGATTCTTAACCCTGTTTCCTTCCGTTTGGACCTCCCTGCATCCTTTTCTATTCATAACGTTTTTCATCGGTCGTTATTGCGCAGGTATGAGGCACCGGTTGTGCCTTCCGTTGAGCCTCCTGCTCCGGTGTTGGTTGAGGGTGAGTTGGAGTACGTTGTGGAAAAAATCCTAGACTCCCGTGTTTCCAGACGGAGACTCCAGTATCTGGTCAAGTGGAAGGGATACGGCCAGGAGGATAATTCTTGGGTCACTGCATCTGATGTTCATGCCTCTGATCTGGTTCGTGCCTTTCATAGGGCCCATCCTGATCGCCCTGGTGGTTCTGGTGAGGGTTCGGTGCCCCCTCCTTGAGGGGGGGGTACTGTTGTGAATTTGGATTCTGGGCTCCCCCGGTGGCTACTGGTGGAATTGAACTTGTGACATCATCTTCCCTGTTCACCTGTTCTGATTAGATCTGGGTGTCGCTATATAACCTGGCTTCTTTGTTAGATGCTTGCCGGTCAACAATGTTATCAGAAGCCTCTCTGTGCTTGTTCCTGCTCCCAGACATCTACTAGATAAGTTGGACATTCGTCCATGTTTTGTTTTTGTATTTTGGTTCCAGTTCACAGCTGCAGTTTCGTTACTGTGTCTGGAAAGCTCTTGTTGATCAGGAATTGCCACTCTGGTATTATGAGTTAATGCCAGAGTCCTAAAGTAATTTCTGGATGTGTTTTGTTAGGGTTTTCTACTGACCATGAAAGTATGCTTTCTGTCTTCTGCTATCTAGAAAGCGGACCTCAAATTTGCTAAAACTATTTTCCTGCTGCGTTTGTTGTTTCATCTCATATCACCGCCAATATATGTGGGGGGCTTCTGTCTCCTTTTTGGGCATTTCTCTAGAGGTGAGTCAGGTCTTATATTTCCCTCTGCTAGCATTATTTAGTTCTCCGGCCGGCGCTGGGCATATAGGGATAAAAAGTAGGACATGCTACCTGGCTACTTCTAGATGATGCGGTAGGTTTAGTTCATGGTCAGTACAGTTACATCTTCCAAGAGCTTGTTCCTATTGAGGCTTATGCTAGTTCTCTGGCCATGGAGATCATGACAGGCCGGGTTAAGAAAAGAAAAGGTATCTGACCACCAGCTATCCTTATTTTGGTCATTGTCTTTGTCATACTGATCCCTGAGTCGTTGTACGTCTTCTAATTTAAATCTCATACTCATAGTACTATTCGGGTCTATATAATGACAGCAGGTGGGTCCGATGATTTGACACATACCCCCTTGTGAGGCAGTTAGGTAATCCAATACCAGGGTATGTTGGTTAGTGACTGTTATAAGCTGATTCTGTACAGCTATACTAGTATTTAATATGTCCAATATATCCCAAATCTGGTCATCTAGATAATCCGTGGCTCTAACTAATTTATCCCACATCTGTGTTAACATAGGATAAATAAAAATGGTACTAGCAATTTTGTTGGGAATTCCCATTTGTACTATATGTGGCCTCCCCGAGGGACGTGGTGAGTTATCTGCAGCTCTTTTATACAGTGTGTGCTTGGGCACGGCTTGCATATTCACTTGTTTGTTCGAAATTATGAAAGTAGCCGGGGTTAGGCGTCCTAATGTACAAGTACCCTTTATACCTACGGGAAGCCATTTATATGCTCCTTCTCCGCATATCCAAAATGTACCCTCAGGCAGATCCCACAAAGCTGAGTGCTGCAATACCAATCTGTGAGCCAAATCCACAAAACTAGATACATTCTGAAGCATACACCAAGAGGGTTTTTGTCCCAAGGGGCTACAGTACCCGGCTGCGGGATTCCCACATACATGCATTCCGTTGAGGTTAACATTATTAACATCAATATCATGAGTCTTATACTGCTTTTTTGCAATGGCTTGCATGTATCCATGATGCCTTTCCTTCAAGCTTGACTGCTGTTGGAGTTGTTAACAGGACTTGGAAAGGTCCGTCAAATCTCGGTTCCAGAGTCTTTCTGGTGTGTCTTTTCACGTAGATTTGATCACCAGGTTCCAACTTGTGGCCTCCTTCGAGATTTTCTGGATCTGGAAGGGAAGCAAAAACTTGCGAATGCACTTTAGTTAAACGTTTTTGTAATTCTTGTACATAAGCAGTTAAAGTCTCAGTATTCAACATCAGTTGTTGTGGAAAATAACAACCCAAATTTGCTGCTCTACCAAAAAGAATCTCATGTGGTGACAGCTTAGCCTTCCCCCTTGGGGCGTTTCGGATGGAATACAGGGCAAGTGGTAGACACTCGGTCCAAGGCTTTCCTGTTTCTGCCATGGCCTTCTGGATTTTTAATTTTATTGTTACATTTAATCTTTCCACTTTACCTGAACTCTGTGGGTGATACGGAGTGTGAAACTGGTTTTCTACTCCCAACATTTTCATAACATTCTGGAATATTTCTCCAGTAAAATGGGTACCCCTATCTGACTCGATCACCTCAGGCATGCCGTAACGGGGTATCAGTTCATGTGCTATTTTAATGGCAGTAGTTTTTGCTGAGGCTTTACGAACTGGATAAGCCTCTGGCCACCCTGAGAACATGTCCACACACACAAGCACATATTCGTATCCATTGTACCTAGGAAGCTGGATGTAGTCGATCTGGAGTCTTTGAAAGGGATACAGTGGTCTTACATGATGCTTGGTTGGGGTTTTAATGGTCTGACCTGGATTGTGTGCCAGGCATATAGCGCATGCAGCACACATGTTCCGAGCGAAATTACCAAAGCCTGGAGCCAACCACCTTTCTTTTACCTTGAGCGTCATACCGTTTGCCGATACATGCGTAGGTAGGTGGAGGTCACTCGCCACTGCGGGGTACCAGGCTCTGGGTAAACACAACAAAGTTCCTTTTTTCCATAATCCTTGCTGATCTTCTGCCCCTTTTTTCTGCCACTGCCCTCGTTCTTCGTCGTCTACCTGTTTCTGAGCTTCCTTCAATCTCTCCTCATCATCTTCAGAGCTATCTAGTGTGTGGGCATGATGTAAGGGTTTACGTGCTGCCTGTTTTGCTGCTTTGTCGGCTTTATCGTTACCCCTGGCTTCCTCGGTGTCGAGTCTCACATGTGCAGCTACCTTTATCACCACTATTTCTTTAGTTTCTTGTGCTGCCTCCAGAATCTGTCTAATGAGGGAGGCATGTTTAACAGGTTGGCCTGAAGCAGTCATATAACCTCTGGCTCTCCATATTACGCCAAAATCGAAAATAATGCCATGTGCATATCTAGAATCAGTGTATATGTTTGCTGTCTGATCTTTGGCTATTTTTAGAGCTTCAACTAATGCCGTAAGTTCTGCTTCTTGTGCAGACTGATTAGCAGGGAGAGGTTCTGCTTTCAGCACTTCATGCTGAGTTACTACCGCATAACCTGTATGAAATTGTCCATTCATATCTGCATATCTACTGCCATCTATGAAAAGTTCAAATGTAGCATTACAGAGTGGCTTGTCACGTACATTACGTAAGCCCTGAGTCTCTTGTTCCATTAATTGTACACAATCATGCATTGACTCTGATGGGTCAAAGGAGTTGGAGAGTGCAGTTTCCTCAGGTATGGTACCCCCCCTCAGACTCTAAAGGGAGCAAAGACGCGAGATTAAGAGTCTGAACCCTGGCAAAGGAAATGTTGGGCGGCAGTAGTAGGGAACATTGGAGACGGAGGTGTCTGGCCATTGAAATATGTTTAGGTTGGACCTGGTTAAGAATGCCATGTACATCATGAGTGGTCTGAACTAGAAGTGGGTGATCAAGAACAATCTCAGAAGCTTTATCTAATAACAGTGAAATTGCGGCTACTACTCTAAAGGCCCCGTCTCACATAGCGAGATCGCTAGCGAGATCGCTGCTGAGTCACAAGTTTTGTGACGCAACAGCGACCCCAGTAGCGATCTCGCTATGTGTGACACGTACCAGCGATCAGGCCCCTGCTGCGAGATCGCTGGTCGTGTCAGAATGGCCTGGACCTTTTTTTGGTCGTTGAGGCCCCGCTGACATCGCTGAATCGGTGTGTGTGACACCGATCCAGCGATGTCTTCACTGGTAACCAGGGTAAACATCGGGTTACTAAGCGCAGGGCCGCGCTTAGTAACCCGATGTTTACCCTGGTTACCAAAAAAAACAAACAGTACATACTCGCCTTTCGGTGTCCCTTGCCGTCTCTGCTTCCTGCTCTCACTGACTGCCGGCCGTACAGTGAGAAGTGAGAGCACAGCGGTGACGTCACCGCTGCGCTCTGCTCTCACTGTACGGCGGCTCAGTGAGAGCAGGAAGCAGACGGCAAGGGACCTGACGGACACCGAAAGGCGAGTATGTACTGTTTGTTTTTTTTGGTAACCAGGGTAAACATCGGGTTACTAAGCGCGGCCCTGCGCTTAGTAACCCGATGTTTACCCTGGTTACCCGGGTGCTGCAGGGGGACTTCGGCATCGTTGAAGACAGTTTCAACGATGCCGAAGTCGTTCCCCTGATCGTTGGTCGCTGGGGAGAGCGGTCTGTGTGACAGCTCCCCAGCGACCACACAGCGACTTACCAACGATCACGGCCAGGTCGTATCGCTGGTCGTGATCGTTGGTAAATCGCTTAGTGAGACGGGGGCTTTACACAAGAAGGTGCGGCTCTAGCTACAGGGTCCAGATGAGCTGATATGTATGCCACAGGTCTCTGTTTGTTTCCATGTTTTTGTGTGAGCACCCCTGTAGCATGTGAGGATATCTCAGCTGCCATCAATTGAAAAGGTTTAGTGTAGTCTGGGAGTCCCAAAGCCGGAGCTGATACCAGTGCTGTTTTCAAAGAGGAAAATGACTGTTTAGCCTCTTCACTGAGTGAATATGGCGTGTTGGCAATACAGTCATATAAAGACTGCATGAGTTGACTTGCATGTATGATCCACTGTCTACAGTGTGAAACAATACCCTTTATCTAATCTAAGATGCACAGGAAAACAAACAAACAAAGTCAGTTTTACAGCTGAACTTCAAAGCTTAGGTGAACACACACCTCCCTACCTATCTTAGTTCAAGCAACAAATCAGAGCATCCATGGATGTGACTCTATTATCCTGTGATCTGTGTTACTCTTATCATTATGAATTCTATGGAAACCTGGAGTTAAAAACCACAGGGGGTCTGATAGAAAACAGCAAAAAAAAACAAAAAAAAAACAACTAACAAATCCTATTATCATTGCAATCACATTGCACCTCAGATAAGGCCCTTCTGCCTCCTGTCTAAACCACACTGGTCTAACAATTCATTTCAATAACAAAAGAGCAAACTTAGCAAATAGAAGAAGAATAAAAGGAGCTAAAACAAAACAAACAATGAAAGACCAGAGACCAGATAGAAACTCTATAATCTGAGTTTACATCAAGACCTCACTATCCTCCCTGGTTGTAATTGGCCATTTTGAGGAGTTTGCCCGTGGCTTGGGACAGACTGAGAGAAAATGCCATTATGTCTGTGAAAATGCCTGTGCTCCCTGACAATATTGCTAGGCCCCTCACAATTACTTGTGCAGTAACAGTTCCTTGCAATATGTCCAAAGTGACCACATTTAAAACATTTCACAGAATAATATTTCCTCTCCTTCATCGTACCCGGCCATTTGCAGTACCTGGCAATATGGCCGGAGCCAGCACAGGCATAACATGTAACACATGCCAAGCCTGATTTATGGGCCCGGACAGAACATACCTCCCTCTGTCTGGAACTTTTAAACTCTTCCATTACTAAGGATGCACTCTTAACAATGTCACGTTTGAACTTTCTTTGTAATTTAGACAGCACATATCTGTCATTACTTTTTATTATTGGATCAAAATTTGATAAAATATTTGATATATCACCTTTTCCATCACTCCCCCCTTTTTGCCCTGCACAGGGCACAATTGGTCGGGGATCTGACCTTGTGTTCAGAGACAAAGAGAAGGCCGGCACCACATTTGAAAAATCATTGATGATATTTTTCAGACTAGTAATCAGTTGGGAACTAGTATCCAGCTCCACACTGCACTGATTAACAATGGCATCACTGGCTGCTGCCATTTCCTTCACAGCTCTGACCTCAGCCCCAGACTGAATCAGCTGGGCTTCCATATCAACACAATGATTTTTCATTTTCAGCAGTTGTGATTCAAGACTAGCAATCTGCTTTTCTCTGTCTACATTATACTGTTCATTCTCTGCCAGTTGTGTTTGTAAGGCACACACTCTCTGCACATTAGTCACACAACACTGGCAGTGGAAATTTGGGAATCTGCATTACACAGGGATTCCTCATACACACAGATCAGTTTAGCTAACATTTGTAGTCGTTTGCTTGATTTACTCAAGACCGACCGTTTCTGTATGCACATGCTGTCATGCCCACATGCTTGTTCCAAAAGGGCAGACCACAGCATTTCTGCTACCCTAGAGACATCAATCAACGCTTGGATCTGATCTATCCATTTCTTGTCTCTGATTATGCCTTTTTTTTTTTTTCCTGAATTCCTTCCCATTTTTTTCTACTAAAGGCTTCTGCCTTAGTAACTCCAAACTTACTAAAAAATCTTTCTCAGCCCCTTAGTGGCATCTTCACCACTTCTCTCCTTTATGATAGTATAGATATCTAATTCTTCTGGTTCCGACTTTGTTTGCTTATTCCCCATTTTCTTATCCTGAGCTTTTTTCTTTTCTTGCCCTAGGTGGGGTTTGGGTATGAGAATACCTCGTTACCTTCTTCCTAAGGAGCTAGGATGTTTAACGGCTTCTGCGTACCGTGTTGATGTAACAAAATCCTGATTCCTACACCTATAGCAAACAACACAAATGCAACCAGACAGAGGATCAAAATACAACGTATCTTGTCCCAGGCTAATTTATCTGTCCTGGGCTCATACTATCATACACTTATCCGTCACCAGGTTTTCGTCAAAGACAGGATCAGAGATTGAACATAGGCGTGGAGGTCTCCCCGAAAGGACGCAACCACGTTGCCCAGTGGGACAGTCACTTCTTCTGTTTCAACACCCTGGGCGGCTTATAGGGCTATTCCCAACTTCCACACACCTTCTATTCACATTCACTCTCATTCAATGCCGTACTCCGTGAGGTGGTCAATTCCTAAGTAGTTCAAGAACCCGAGCTATAGGTATCCTCCTCTACTAGAACTGCCCGCTAAAGGACACGACACAGAAAATCTTACGGACAGTGCAGGGCAGATATAAGAGATCTAACAGTGTCTCTTACCTGGCCAGGTTTTTATTCATCTGCCGTCCATTATCCCAGATTCTCTTTTTGTTCGTATTCTGCCGGTGTTCTTGAAGGAGTACACAGACCTCGGGTCCCTGTTCAGGCGCCAGGAAATGTCGGGACCACACTCAGTCGGAGCAGCCTTTGGAAGTGGGGAATCACCAGAAATAATACACAAGACACGTCTCGTATAGTATATCACTGGGAAGCCTCTGAATGCACGCCTGCCTTCAAGGTGCTATTCCCTCTTTATATAGTTGGACAGGTAGTTTCAGTGGTTATACAAGTTTTGCTTGTTTAAGCAAAGAGAGAAAAGAGAAGACAAAAAAACAGTTTCGGCTATGTGATAGTTTCACAACAAACAAAACAGTACAGTTTCGCCTATGTGGCAGTTTCACAAACATGAAATAGGATTTCATACTATAGCTAAAATGTCCTTGAATGGATAGGTCAATATTGATCACAAATTCTTTTTGGTTCATTGAGGTAACCATTTTTGTTCCACTCTTCACACCCCTATCAGTAATTTATTATTTTTTCCCCCACCCCTTATTTCCACCCACAGGGACTCTACATTTTCATTAAATTCACCTATATTATCACGCCGGATGGGTTTTAAGGACGATTTTACATACAGACACACCCCTCCCCCTCGCTTATCTGTACGGTCATTTCTGAACAGGCTATAGCCCTGCAAGATAACAGCCCAGTCATGGCTCTCATCCAGCCATGTTTCAGATATCCCCACCATGTCATAATTATGCTTCAACAACATTAATTCTAATTCGTCCATTTTGTTGGCGAGGCTTCTGGCATTAGTATACATGCACTTGATGTTCCTCTATTCTTTCTTAAATTATTAACTGTTCTAACCCCACCCCCCATGCCACCGCCACCCCCAACTTCCTTATTTGTGCCCAGGTCTCTATCTGCCCTATCTTCCCCTCCTTTAAATTGAATACCCTCCCCCCCAATCCCTAGTTTAAACACTCCTCCAACCTTCTAACCATTTTCTCCCCCAGCACAGCTGCACCTTCCCCATTGAGGTGCAGCCCGTCCCTAGCGTAGAGCCTCTAGCCCACTGAGAAGTCGGCCCAGTTCTGCAGGAACCCAAACCCCTCCTTCCTACACCAATTCTTGAGCCACTTATTAACCTCCCTAATCTCCCGTTGCCTCTCTGGTGTGGCACGTGGTACAGGCAGTATTTTGGAAAATACCACGTTGGAGGTCCTTGCTTTCAGCTTGCAGTCTAATTCCCTGAAATCATCTTTAAGGACCTTCCACCTACCTCTAACTTTGTCATTTGTGCCAATGTGCACCGTGACCGCTGGGTCCTCAACAGCCCCTCCCAGTAATCTGTCCACCCGATCAGCGATGTGTCGGACTCGAGCGCCAGGTAGGCAGCACGCCGTCCGATGATCCCTGTCTTTGTGACAGATTGCCCTATCTGTTCCCCTAATAATTGAGTCCCCCACTACCAGCACCTGTCTGGCCTGTACTGCTATCCAATTTCCCTCCTTACTGTAGCAGTCACTCCTCCGGCTTTCAGAGGACATGCCTGGCTGCAGCAGTGCTACCCCTGTACTGGCACCCCCCTCATCTGCCAACTTAGCAAACTTATTGGGGTGTGCCAGATCAGGACTAGCCTCCCTGGCACTCTTCTCTCTACGCCGCTTTCTGAATGTCACCCAGCTAGCTACTACACTGTCCTGCAGCTCCATCCTACCATCCCCCCTCATCTATCCCATTGAGTGTCTTCTCAGTGAGCAGAAGACTCCTCTCCATATTGTCTATGGATCTCAGTGTTGCCAGCTGCACATTTAGATCCAGAATCTGGGCTTCCAAATGCTCAACGTGCTCACATCTCGCACAGCAGTATGCACCCTCGACCGGCTGATCAAGGACTGCATACATGTGGCAAGATGTGCACTGGATGGCATTAACAATAGTGGAGCACATTTCCTAATGGGGATTGCACCAGACAGAAACGTTAAATAAAAATAAATACAAAGTATTAATAAAATACAGACAGCAATTCAGCAATTCCTCCCTTGGAAACTCCCTGAATCCAAAGTCACTGAATCACAAGTCACACTTACCGCCGTTCACACTTACACTCAGGTCACACTCAGCTCGCTCACACTGGCTAAGCTGAAGATTTAAATATTTTTTTTTTCCCCTCAGCAACAATCCACCTTGCTGTTCAATGCTCTACCAAAAAGGGATGCCTCATCTGTGCACAGCACAACCCAGGTAAAGCAGTAAAAGTCCCTAAGAAAGCGACACCTAGGCCTCTCTACTAGTGTTGAGTGATACCGTCAGATACTTGAAAGTATCGGTATCGGAAAGTATCGGCCGATACCGGCAAAGTATCGGATCTAATCCGATACCGATACCCGATACCAGTACAAGTCAATGGGACTCAAGTATCGGACGGTATCCCTGATGGTTCCCAGGGTCTGAAGGAGAGGAAACTCTCCTTCAGGCCCTGGGATCCATATTAATGTGTAAAAGAAAGAATTAAAATAGAAAATATTGCTATACTCACCTCTCCGATGCAGCCTGGACCTTACCGAGGGAACCGGCAGCGTTCTTTGCTTAAAATGCGTGCGTTTACTGCCTTCCGTGACGTCACGGCTTGTGATTGGTCGCGTGCCGCCCATGTGGCCGCGACGCGACCAATCACAGCAAGCCGTGACGTAATTTTCAGGTCCTGAATGCCTAATTCTAGGCATTCAGGATTTGAAAATTACGTTACGGCTTGTGATTGGTCGCGTCGCGGTCACATGGGCGACGCGACCAATCACAAGCCGTGACGTCACGGGAGGCAGGAAACGTGCGCATTTTAAAATTACGTCACGGCTTGTGATTGGTTGCGTGCCGCCCATGTGACCGCGATGCGACCAATCACAGCAAGCCGTGACGTAAGTTCAGGTCCTGAATGCCTAATTCTGCATTCAGGACCTGAAAATTACGTCACGGCTTGCTGTGATTGGTCGCGTCGCGGTCACATGGGTGGCACGCAACCAATCACAAGCCGTGACGTAATTTTAAAATGCGCGCGTTTCCTGCCTCCCGTGACGTCACGGCTTGTGATTGGTCGCGTCGCCCATGTGACCGCGACGCGACCAATCACAAGCCGTAACGTAATTTTCAAATCCTGAATGCCTAGAATTAGGCATTCAGGACCTGAAAATTACGTCACGGCTTGCTGTGATTGGAGCGTCGCGGCCACATGGGTGGCACGCGACCAATCACAAGCCGTGACGTCACGGAAGGCAGTAAACGCGCGCATTTTAAGCAAAGAACGCTGCCGGTTCCCTCGGTAAGTTCCAGGTTGCGTCGGAGAGGTGAGTATAGCAATATTTTTTATTTTAATTCTTTCTTTTACACATTAATGTTGTTTCGATACCGATACCCGATACCACAAAAGTATCGGATCTCGGTATCAGAATTCCGATACCCGCAAGTATCGGCCGATACCCGATACTTGCGGTATCGGAATGCTCAACACTACTGTCTACCCATTTTCAAACACTGCAGACTAACTACATACAGCTAGCCAAGGTAGGAGTGTATGAAAAATGTGTAGATTTCTTCTCTGGTTGGCCAGAGCCTATCCGGTAAAATGTGCAAATGCTAAAACGACTGCAGACAATCTGATGAAAGAACTGATCTGCAGGTATGGTGTCTCAGAAACCACAGAAAGCGATAGGGGTACACACTTCACGGGAGAAATAATGAGGGAGGTCATGCAGGCCCTGGGGATACAGGAAGCATTTCATACACCATATAGACCACAAAGTAGTGGGAAAGTGGAAATACTAAACGGGACACTTAAACTGAAAATTCAAAAGGCCATGGCAGAGACAGGAAAGAGCTGGGTAGAGTGCTTGCCTCTTGCACTTTTTTTGGTCAGACACACACACACTCTAAATAGGAAGATAAGCTTGTCTCCTTTTGAAGTCCTGTTTGGTAGTGCCCCAAAGACTGGTGCTACAAATGCAACACGGTGCTATGACAGCTTATGTCCAGGCCTTGCAGAAAAGACTTAATGTGGTGCATAAACATGTGTTTTCATCCATTCTAGATCCTAATGCCAGTGCAGACATGAATCAGCTGAATCCAGGTGATTGGGTGGTCATAGACAGACACGTGAGAAGGAGCCTTGTTCCACGGTTTGATGGCCCGTTTTAAAGTCCAGCTGACCACATTCACCTCTGTGAAACTTGAGGGAAAGCCCACCTGGATCCATGCCAGCAATGCCAAAAGATTTTTTCACCAGCAGAATGACTGATCTTCGACTCACCTTGCTGGCAGTGGCAGGATTATTGCACTCTACAGAGACACTGGATAAACTTTTAAATGTTGACAGGGACAACAAACTTATTCAACATCATGGTCTTCTTTTAAAGGATGTGGAAGGACAAAAACAGAAAGACTGTTGGATCTGTACACACAGCCCAGTATCTGCAAGGACTATGCTGTACTTAGCCTTACCCCTGGAGCCAAGGAAGGTATTAACACCACACTGCATATACAAGGAGACTTGGACTCAGATTTTCTAGGTTTCTTGAGGTTCTTAATGAGACTAATACAGTACACATACTCCTTTTTAAATCCAGCCAATTGGTTTAGAGGCCTAGCGGGATGGATTTTTTTGTATTTTACTGACTTGCATGCAAATTTTATTGTTTTGTTTATTGAATAGTGTATGTGTAAGGAAGGAATCTAAGGCTGAGCCTTCTATAGTGTACCCTCGGATAACCACTGCAGATGGGGGAAGTGAGTGTTCACACTGAGGGTGGATGGGCGAAGCATGTAGAAAGCCCCCTTATGGGTACTAGACCCATGAAACAGTAGCTATTATTATTATTATTATTATTATTATTGTTATAGCGCCATTTATTGCATGGCGCTTTACAAGTGAGGAGGGGTATACATAATAAAAACAAGTACAATAATCTTGAACAATACAAGTCATAATAGGTACAGTAGGAGAGAGGACCCTGCCCGCGAAGGCTCACAATCTACAAGGGATGGGTGAGGATACAGTAGGTGAGGGTAGAGCTGGTCATGCAGCGGTTTGGTCGATCGGTGGTTACTGCAGGTTGTAGGCTTGTCGGAAGAGGTGGGTCTTCAGATTCTTTTTGAAGGTTTCGATGGTGGGCGAGAGTCTGATGTGTTGTGGTAGAGGGTTCCAGAGTAGGGGTGATACGCGAGAGAAATCTTGTATACGATTGTGGGAAGAGGAGATAAGAGGGGAGTAGAGAAGGAGATCTTGTGAGGATCGGAGGTTGCGTGTAGGAAAGTACCGGGAGATGAGGTCACAGATGTAAGGAGGAGACAGGTTGTGGATGGCTTTGTACGTCATGGTTAGGGTTTTGTACTGGAGTCTCTGGGCAATGCGGAGCCAGTGAAGGGATTGACAGAGGAGAGAGGCCGGAGAATAGCGGGGGGACAGGTGGATTAGTCGGGCAGCAGAGTTTAGAATAGATTGGAGGGGTGCGAGAGTGTTTGAGGGGAGGCCACAGAGCAGGAGGTTGCAGTAGTCAAGCCGAGAGATGATGAGGGCATGGACTAGGGTTTTTGCAGATTCTTGGTTGAGGAATGAACGGATTCGTGCAATATTTTTGAGTTGAAGTCGGCAGGAAGTGGAAAGGGCTTGGATATGTGGTTTGAAGGAGAGATCAGCGTCAAGGATAACCCCGAGGCAGCGAGCTTGTGGGACTGGGGAGAGTGGGCAGCCATTTACTGTAATGGATAGGTTCGTTGGGGGGGTCACGTGAGATGGGGGAAAGATGATGAATTCTGTTTTGTCCATGTTAAGTTTCAGAAATTTAGCGGAGAAGGATGAAATAGTGGACAGACATTGAGGGATTCTGGTTAGTAGGGAGGTGATATCTGGTCCAGAGATGTAGATCTGTGTGTCATCAGCATAGAGGTGATACTGAAAGCCATGAGATTCTATGAGCTGTCCCAGGCCAAAGGTGTAAATGGAGAAGAGCAGGGGCCCAAGGACTGAACCTTGTGGGACTCCGACAGAGAGGGGGCGAGGTGAGGAGGTGGTGTGTGAGTGGGAGACGCTGAATGTCCGGTCTGTTAGGTATGATGAGATCCAGGATAGGGCCAAGTCTGTGATGCCAAGGGATGAGAGGGTCTGTAATAATAAGGAATGGTCCACTGTGTAGCTCCTTTGTGGACATCAGCTGACCCTGTGGCAGAGGTTATACCATTTACAAAAGGGGGAAATTCATATAGAAGGGTTAATGGTTTGCCTTTAATTTGCCTTTTGCCTTTAATTGCTAGAATTAGTTCTTATGATGCAGTAGTCTTATAGTCTCCGATTCAAGGATTTTATACTTCTTATCTTATATGTTTTCAATAGTCAGCAAACAGAATGTTCTGGGTGCATGACCCGGGGTAACAGGGGGAGGGCTACATTTGTTACATTTGCTGCAAATGGTATAAAATACTGCCTCTTACTTCATTATAGCAGATAAAGTGATTTTGCTCACAACATGTGTGTAGTTTCCTTTTTCTCCAAGCGCGCTTGTCAATTAAGGGCGTAATGTCCTGATTTGGCCTCACTGGTGATCTGGCATATCTGACATTGGGTCAGAACGAAAACAGCTACAACAAACTCCGTTTCCCTACATCTGTGGGGTTTCCATGAGGATACGTCTCTTTAGTAGAATGCAGAGGGAGGAGGAGACTGTAACCCAATATATGAATGCACTGCAGGAATTACACACTGCAATTGTTAGAAAGGATGATATGAAAGTAGGTCCCACAGACATAATGCTGCGAGACCTCTTAGTGACTGGTTTACGAGACGCGTTGACAAAACAAGCCCTGCGATAATGTGTGCGAGTAAACCCCACATGACTTTCCCTGAGGTTGGGAGTGAAGCACGCATGCATAACCAGGAGTAGGGGGTGACAGTCCCAGTGGGGAAGGTGCAGAGCGTGGAGGTGTCCATAAACGCAATTGCTGAACCCCAATGGGTGGAAGAAATAAGGAAAGAACTTATGAGTATAAGGGGAGAACTCGCCGATGTGAAGAAGACAGCAGAGACTACAAACAATCTACCAGGGGGCAAAGAAGGCCTGGAACCTCACCGTGACTCCAGAATGTTTTTCCCGCTGAGACTCCTAACTTGCTTCAACTGCGGAGAGAGCGACACGTCGCGCGGGAATATGCCCGCCGAGGAATAGGGACATTTCGCCACCCTTTAAACTAGAGGTCTCCGAGCCGGGGGGAGGCAGCCCGGAGCCAGAACAAGTCAGGAAGAGTAGTGGAAGTCCCACAAGTTTAGTGTCAATATGCCCTCTGATATCTGAGATGGACGGTCGGGCAGGTAAGCACCTTTGCCTGTTTTTTCATGTGTTTTCTAGACTAGTGGAGGCTTTTTCCTCTCTTTCCTCCTTTTGTGGTTTTTGCTGTTAGAGTAGGACTGGCAAGTGTGAGGACCTTTGACGTAGGTTTCCAGCTTACATATTGTGGCCTTAATATTAACTAATACCTTACATATTTTGATATGCTTTTGTGCACTTTATTTATTTTTACTTTTAGGGTGCAGTTGGGCCCAGATGGCTTTGTATACTGTGGCCTTTGTTCACACAGGACACATTACAGTTAGCACTGGGCAGCCTGCCACAGGGCATTATTAATAGGCTATGATCCAGGTGCTTTGCATTCTCTGTGTGAACACTGCTGCAGATTATTTGTTTGCACTGGTGTGTCAAACGGCCAATCTCTGATTGTAGGCTGGCTGTCTCATTGGTATTACCGCACCTGTGTAGTTGCCATCTTTACTTGGGCTCGCTGCACCATGATAGTGCGTTTGATTCAAGGCCTAGATAGGTAAGCACCTTTGCCTGTTTTTTTCATGTGTTTTCTAGACTAGTGGAGGTTTTTTCCTCTTTTTCCACCTTTTGTGGTTTTTGCTGTTAGATTCCTACATATGCAACCATTGTAATTTTCCAAGTTTTAATGGATTTAAAATAAAATAACTAATTTTACCTGGAACAACAACCCTTTTTTTTCTTGGAGCACATTATCTGGTGTGGATCCATCTGGTTCCATGCAAACTGGACTTCAAGTACTAGATGAGCTGGCTTTTTTACTCTCTGTGACCTCTGCTCACTGCATTATGCTACCCAACAGCGCCCCATTACTGGTTGCACCCGGGGGCAAACTCCTGCCCCCCTAGTTATGCCCCTGTAGGAAGGGGATAGGGTGAACAATGTCCAGCAGAGATTGTCAGTAGCGTCATCCAGTGTTATCTGCCTCTAGCTTTTTAAGGCTAGGTGCACACATTGCGGATTAGCCTTAGGAATTTCTGGTGCGGATTCTGCATCTATTGGCAGAAAACGCAGCTGCGGATTTGTCATGTTTTTTATGCGGATCCGCAGCGTTTTTGGTGTGGATTTTTTGCGGATTTTCAGCGTTTTTTACTCCTGCGGATTTCTATAATAGAATGGGTACAAAAACGCTGCAGAGCCGCAAAAAAGAAGTGACATGCTACTTCTTTTAATCTGCAGCGTTTCCGCATGGAATTTTCCGCACCATCTGCACAGCGTTTTTTTTTTCTCATTGATTTACATTGTACTGTAAATAAATTGCGGATCTTCAGCGTTTCTGCACCGCAAAAAAACGCTGCGGATCCACAGAGAATCCGCATTGTGTGCACATACCCTTATAGAAAAGTTACTTTTCATCCTGACACTGTTATGTATGTAATGAAAATAAGATGACTGCTAAAAAATGATCTCGCACAAACCGTAAGTGTCAACAAGAAATTAGGCTTAATGGGTAGGCAAGAGTTTTATATTTTCTTTATATTTAATGTAGACAAAAAAATTGGGCTTTGCATACTTCACTGAAGATGAAGGATCATTGCCCAGCAAATAGTCATTCTTACAGGCAGACTTTTTTTTATATATAATTTTTCTAGTAGAAAAATAATCTGACACAGAAGTCGAAATCATGTAAAACCAGTTTAATTTTAATGAAAAATATGGTTGACATTTACATGAGAAAACATAAAAACATGAGTGGTCATTTTCATCTGTACTGTAATCAGGGGCATACTGCCTATAGTGTCAAACTCATGGCCCATGAGCTGAGGGAGTCCGGTGCCGAGCAGCACCACCCTAAACCCTCTTACCCCGTGCATTCTGACCTCAATGATATCTGCATCCTCGGGGTACAGATAAGACTGAAAACAGTTACATCATACTGTATACAGAGTTCTGTGGGGGTCCATTATATTGTGTATAGGGGTTGGGGAGTCCCATCATGCTGTATACAGTGGGCTGTGTGGGTCCATCATGCTGTATATAGGAGGCCATGGGGGTCCCCAACTTACTGTGTGGGGGAGATGTTGTGGCCATCATACTACTAGGGGGAGCTGTGGGGGCCATCATTCTATGTGAGGGAACTGTGGTGATCATCATACTACACTCCCTGACAAAAGTTATGTCGCTTATCCATATTATGTAAATAAAAGCTTATAACCTGACGTTAAATTCATCCATTGGTTGTATAAATTATTCTTTTGAAAGCTGAAACCCTCAGAAATGTGGTTTAGGTTAAGAAAATAAATTGGCATCAATGCAGAAATATTGATGAGTTAATGGACACAGAATGGTCAGATTTTGGCAAGGCAAAAGTTTTGTCGCCTGGTCATATAATGCACCCAATCCTAGTTTACATCCTCACCTGTGCTCAGTAAATGATCAGTTAATTAGTGTGTGTGTATAAGAAGAAACCCAGCACCCCAGACCTTCACTTGAACTGCAACTTGAGCTCTGACAACATGCCAAAAATCCACCCTGTGACCAAAGCCTGGATTATCAAGAGGCTAAAGACCAGATCCACTCAGAGGTGGCTGGCACCTTTAATGTGTCTCAGAATCAAGTACAAAGAATTAAAAAAGATTTGAAGAGACTGGAGATGTGTTTGACAAGCTCAGGTGCGGCACACCCCGCAAGACAACTGCTCAGGAGGAACGTTTGTTGGTTAGAAAATCCAAAGCAAGCCCCTCTTCCACTGCAGCAGAGCTCCAACAGGCCTGGTCACCTCAAGTCCCTGTGTTAACTAGAACAGTTTGTAGGATGGCCTCCATGGTTGAATCAGTGCCCAGAAGCCAGCACTAAACAAAAGGCAAATAAAAAAACGTGTGGCATTTGCAAAGTCCCACAGCCTGCTAAACAGATGGTCGCTGGAAAAGTGTCAGAACCTGGATTTCTCTGATGAATCTTCAGTAAAATTACACCACAGCCGTCACAAATACTGCAGGAGACCTACAGGAGCCCGTATGGATCCAAAATACACCCAGAAAACAGTTGAATTTGATGGTGGAAAGATCATGGTCTGGGGTTACATTCAGTATGGGGGTGTGCGAAACATTTGCAAGGTGGAAGGCAATATCACTCGCCTAAAATATCAAGTATTAGCTACCTCTTATATTCCAAATCATAAAAGGGGTCAAATTCTGCAGCAGGATGGTGCTCCATCTCATCCATCCATCTCTACAACAAAGTTCCTCCAGGCAAAAAGGATCAAGGTGCTCAAGGACTGGCCAGGCCAGTCACCAGACATGATCATTGAGCATGTTTGGGGTAGGATGAAAGAGGAAGCTTGGAAGACAAAACTAAAGAATCTAGATGAACTCTGTGAGGCAAGTAAGACTGCATTCTTTGCTATTCCTGATGACTTCATTAATAAATTATGTGAATCATTGTTGAACCGCATGGATGCAGTCCTTCAAGCTCATGGAAGTCACACAAAATGTTAAATATGACTTAATAGCACCACAACTTCATTCACCAAGGTTATGGAATATATATTTGTATTTTAAGTTAATTATTTGTTTGAATATCATATTACTTTCTGTGGGCGACAACACTTTTGTCTTGCCAAAATCTGACCATTCTGTGTCCATTTATTGATCAATATTTCTGCATTGATGCCAATTTATTTTCTTAACCTAAACCACATTTCAGAGGGTTTCAGCTTTCAAAAGAATAATTTATACAACCAATGGATGAATTTAATATCAGGTTATAAGCTTTTATTTACATAACATGGATAAGCGACATAACTTCTATCAGGGAGTGTATCTGTGTGTGTGTGGTGTTGTCGGTCATCATAACAGTGAGGTTTGCTGTAGGGACATTATACTGTGCATGGTGGCTACTGTGGCAAATTATGTGGGGGGATTTATTATGAAATATAATACTGTGTGGGAGCATTTTTTACAGTGACATGCTGCAGTTTTTCAAATCGGCCAAGAAAAAACTCAACGTGTGTGCATGAGATTTCTGAAAACTTAGCCTTTGCTGGTACTGTAAAACGCAGCTTAAAATTTGCATAAAAAAGCAGCAAAAAAAAATAAAAAATAAACAACGCAATGTGTGAACATAGACTAATTAATGCTGTGACATACTTTAGTTTCAATACCAAGCCAAAAGGAATGACCTCATTTATGTGCAAAGCTATATACATATGGTATAACTCTGCTTTATCTATTGAAAAGATATTTGGTTTATATAAATATCGCTAATACAGAACAATACTGGTATGTAAAGAGAAAAAAATAATCTGTTCACAATTTACCAAAATCAGGCACATCTAAGAAACAAGTATCTATGGTTTGGTAAGTGGGACCAGTAGCGGACACGGACAAGAAGCTACCACTTTGCCAGAAAGCTATATGGAAATGGTCCTCCTTAGCTCTAAGCCCCTGTGCGGCTCCACGGGTTGTACCAATGGTTTGAGTAGGACACGTTACCAATTTTTTTCTTATTTAGTTACCTAAACATTTGTTAACCAGTAACACCTACTAGCTTAGATACATTGAATAACTAAAGCTACATCTGGCATAAAATACTACTCTGCTGTCTAATTTATTGGTAATGCATTATTCATTCCATAAACAGCATTTTCACACACAAATGCCATATATTATTTCATGGAACTTCCTGTTGTCATCAATATGGAAACTGCTGTCTACTGAATAGGGTTATACCGTAACTTTATTTGCCTAAGTAAAACAAAAGTTTTGAATTATGAACATAAGGCCAAAATATCAGCGTTGCAGTTGCAATACCAGACACAGTATAACAATAGTGGATCTGTTTCTGGTCATGTAAATTCCTTTTTGGAGGGAATGGGCATACTTAGGTTGATCGGGATTCACGAATGTAATTATGACTACAGACAACGCAACGAAAACCCATAGATCTGACACTGTTCTGCTGGTTACCTTTCTGGAGGAAACCACAATGTAGATGTGAATTGAGTCTTAATATTCATTTAGAAACATTTTACATTTGACTTAAGAGACCAACCACCACCACTTTCTATCCTATGTCTATCCGCATCTTATCTGGGTGCAGAAGTATTTATACAGTACTGCTCGTTTGAGGGGCATCCAGAACATCCTCTAGACTAAAAAACAGAAAAGCCTCCGTTATCTGCTTTTAACTTTTATCTTTTGTGTCTACAGTTATCATTCCTGCATAATCCATTAAATACAGTGCTTGAGAAAGTATTCAACCCCTTGGCTTTTTACCTATTTTGTTACATCTCAACCTGTGTTTAAATTTTTTTGTAATCCGATTTGTGTGTGATGCACTAAATTGTCTAAGTTGATGAAGTGAAGTGAGAAAAATATAGGTATAAATTAAATAAATTTCATGAAATAACTAAACCCTGTCACGTGTATGTGTATTCACGCTTTTTGCTATGAAGCTCCTAAAAGATTTCTAGTGCAAGCCATTACCTTCATAAGTCACATGTTTAGTGAAAGGAAGTCCACCTGTGTGCAATCTAAGTGTCACATGGTCTGTCAGAATATACAAAACTTTTCTTAAAAGCCACAATGGCTGCCACATCATTAACCAAGAGTCACCACTTACCAAAAAAGCACCATGAAGACTAAGGAGATCTCTGTTGTGAATTCTGTTGTGGGTTCTGCTCTTGGGCTCCCTCCGGTGGTTATAAGTGGTAGTGCTGCTGTTTGTCCTTCACAACAGTCATCAGCTGCTTCCACTTTGGACGGGGCTATTTAGTCTGGCTCCTTCCTTTAGTGAGTGCCAGTTGTCCATTGTTTTCTAGGGATCCACATCTCTGCTTAGTTTCTCCTTCTGGATTGTCCAAATCATCAAAGATAAGTCCTGGCTCTGTTTTTGCAGTCCACATGCGGTGGACTTAATAGTTCTGTGAATTGCTATGTTTTTTCTTGTCCAGCTTTGTCTGTGTTAAGATTTACTCAGCCAAGTTGGAAGCTCTGGAGTCAGAGTTACCCTCCATGCCTTTAGTTAGGTGTGGATATTTTTGTATTCTCTGTGGTGGATTTTGTAGTATTTTTTTATACTGACCGCACAGTGCTCTTTCCTGTCTTTTCTTTGTAGGTAGCGGGGCCTCCTTTGCTAAATTCTGTTTTCAGTCTGCGTTTGTAATTTCCCTCTCCTCTCACAGTCAATATTTGTGGGGGGCTGCCTTTCCTTTGGGAATTTTCTCTGAGGCAAGATAGTATTCCTGTTTCTTTCTTTAGGTGTAATTAGTCCTCCGGCCGTGACGAGGTGTCTAGGGAGTGACAGGAACATCCCACGGCTACTTCTGTCATGAATCCCAATGGCAAGGGATAGTACAGGAAAAGCAAAGTACAAATAAATAACGGACGAGCTCTAGGGTGATGGAACCTGGGCTGACCGCTGCCCTACGCCTGACAAACGCAACTAGAGATAGCCAGGGAGCGTGCCTACGTTGGTTCTAGACGCCACGCACCAGCCTAAGAGCTAACTAGCACTGCAGAGAAAATAAAGACCTCACTTGCCTCCAGAGGAATGAACCCCAAAAGGTATAGTTGCCCCCCACATGTATTGACGGTGAAATGAGAGGAAGGCACACACATAGAGATGATATATATAGTTTCAGCAAATTGAGGCCCGCTGTAAACTAGAAAGCAGAACGATACAAAAGGGGTCTGAGCGGTCAGCAAAAAACCCTAATCAAAAAACCATCCTGAGATTACAAGAACCCATGTGCCAACTCATGGCACATGGGGAGAACCTCAGTCCACTAGAGCTACCAGCTAGCATAGAGACATAATAAGCAAGCTGGACAAAAAAACCAAACAACTGAAAATCAGCACTTAGCTTATACTGAGAGATCTGGGAGCAGGTAGGCAGGAACCAAACTGAGCACATCTGAATACATTGATAGCCGGCAAGGAAATGACAGAAAGGCCAGGCTAAATAGGAAACACCCAGCCACTGATGGACAGGTGGAACCCAGAGACCGCAACCCACCAAAGTCACCCAGTACCAGCAGTAACCACCAGAGGGAGCCCACAAACAGAATCCACAACAGTACCCCCCCCTTGAGGAGGGGTCACCGAACCCTCACGAGAACCCCCAGGGCGATCAGGATGAGCTCTATGGAAGGCGCGGACCAAATCAGTCGCATGAACATCGGAAGCGACCACCCAGGAATTATCCTCCTGACCATAACCCTTCCACTTAACCAAATACTGGAGTTTACGTCTGGAAAAACGAGAATCCAAGATCTTCTCAACAACATACTCCAATTCTCCCTCCACCAGCACCGGAGCAGGAGGCTCAACCGAAGGAACAACGGGCACCTCATACCTCCGCAATAACGACCGATGGAACACATTATGAATAGCAAACGATGCTGGGAGATCCAAACGGAAAGATACAGGGTTAAGAATCTCCAAGATCCTATAAGGACCGATGAACCGAGGCTTGAACTTAGGAGAAGAAACCTTCATAGGGACAAAACGAGAAGACAACCACACCAAGTCCCCAACAAGAAGTCGGGGACCCGCGCGGCGACGGCGATTAGCAAACTGCTGAGTCTTCTCCTGAGATAACTTCAAATTGTCCACCACCTGATTCCAAATGTGATGTAGCCTGTCCACCACCACGTCCACTCCAGGACAATCCGAAGACTCCACCTGACCAGAAGAAAAACGAGGATGAAACCCCGAATTACAAAAAAAAGGAGAGACCAAAGTAGCAGAACTAGCCCGATTATTTAGGGCAAATTCGGCCAGTGGCAAAAAGGCAACCCAGTCATCTTGATCAGCAGAAACAAAACACCTCAAATAAGTTTCCAAGGTCTGATTAGTTCGCTCCGTCTGGCCATTCGTCTGAGGATGGAATGTAGACGAGAAAGACAAATCAATGCCCATCTTAGCACAAAACGTCCGCCAAAATCTAGACACAAACTGGGATCCCCTGTCAGAAACGATATTCTCCGGAATCCCATGCAAACGAACCACGTTCTGAAAAAATAAAGGGACCAACTCAGAGGAAGAAGGCAACTTAGGCAAGGGCACCAAATGAACCATCTTAGAAAAGCGGTCACACACAACCCAGATAACGGACATTTTCTGTGAAACAGGGAGATCAGAAATAAAATCCATGGAAATGTGCGTCCAAGGCCTCTTCGGGATGGGCAAGGATAACAACAACCCACTGGCTCGAGAACAGCAAGGCTTGGCCCGAGCACACACTTCACAAGACTGCACAAAGGTGCGCACATCCCTTGACAAGGAAGGCCACCAAAAAGACCTGGCCACCAAGTCTCTAGTACCAAATATTCCAGGATGACCAGCCAACACAGAAGAATGGACCTCGGAGATAACTCTACTGGTCCAATCATCCGGAACAAACAGTCTTTCTGGTGGACAACGATCAGGTTTATCCGCCTGAAACTCCTGCAATGCACGTCGCAAGTCTGGGGAGACGGCGGACAATATTACCCCATCCCTAAGGATACCAGTAGGCCCAGAGTCTCCAGGAGAGTCAGGCACAAAACTCCTGGAAAGAGCATCTGCCTTCACATTCTTTGAACCTGGCAGGTATGAAACCACAAAATTGAAACGAGAAATAAACAACGACCAACGAGCCTGTCTAGGATTCAGACGCCAGGCAGACTCAAGGTAAATGAGATTCTTGTGATCAGTCAAGACCACCACACGATGTCTAGCACCCTCAAGCCAATGACGCCACTCCTCAAATGCCCACTTCATGGCCAAAAGCTCCCGATTACCCACATCATAATTGCGCTCGGCGGGCGAGAATTTTCTAGAGAAGAATGCACATGGCTTCATCACCGAGCCATTGGAACTTCTCTGTGACAAAACCGCCCCCGCTCCAATCTCGGAAGCATCAACCTCAACCTGAAAAGGAAGTGAAACATCTGGTTGACACAACACAGGAGCAGAAGAAAACCGGCGCTTAAGTTCCTGAAAGGCCTCCACAGCCGCAGGAGACCAATTAGCAACATCAGCACCCTTTTTAGTCAAATCAGTCAAAGGTTTAACAACACTGGAAAAATTAGCAATGAACCGACGATAAAAATTAGCAAACCCCAAGAACTTCTGAAGACTCTTAACAGATGTAGGTTGTGTCCAGTCACAAATCGCCTGAACCTTGACAGGATCCATCTCAATAGTAGAAGGAGAAAAAATGTACCCCAAAAAAGAAATCTTCTGGACTCCAAAGAGACACTTTGAGTCCTTCACAAACAGAGAATTGGCCCGCAGAACCTGAAACACCTTCCTGACCTGTAGAACATGAGACTCCCAGTCATCAGAAAACACCAAAATATCATCCAAATACACAATCATAAATTTATCCAGATATTCACGGAAAATATTGTGCATAAAGGACTGAAAGACTGACGGAGCATTGGAGAGTCCAAAAGGCATTACCAAATACTCAAAATGGCCCTCAGGCGTATTAAATGCGGTTTTCCACTCATCACCCTGTTTTATCCGCACAAGATTATACGCACCGCGATGATCTATCTTAGGGAACCACCTAGCCCCCTTAATGCGAGCAAACAAATCAGTCAATAATGGATACTGATATTTGATTGTAATCTTATTCAGAAGGCGATAATCTATACAAGGCCTCAGGGAACCATCTTTCTTTGCCACGAAAAAAAAACCTGCTCCCAGAGGGGACGAAGATGGACGAATATGTCCCTTTTCCAAAGACTCCTTAATATAATTCCGCATAGCAGTATGCTCTGGCACTGACAGATTAAATAAACGACCCTTAGGGAACTTACTGCCAGGAATCAATTCTATAGCACAGTCACAATCTCTATGAGGAGGGAGCGAATTGAGCTTAGGCTCCTCAAAAACATCCCGATAGTCCGACAAAAACGCAGGGATCTCAGAAGGAGTAGATGAAGCGATTGAAATCAGAGGTGCATCATCATGAACCCCCTGACATCCCCAGCTTAACACAGACATTGTTTTCCAATCCAGGACAGGATTATGAGTTTGTAACCATGGCAGACCAAGCACTAGTACATCATGTAAATTATACAGTACAAGGAAGCGAATCACCTCCTGATGAACGGGAGTCATGCGCATGGTCACTTGTGTCCAGTACTGCGGTTTATTCATAGCCAATGGTGTAGAGTCAATTCCCCTCAGAGGAATAGGAACTTCCAGAGGCTCCAGACTAAAACCGCAGCTTTTGGCAAATGACCAATCCATCAGACTCAGGGCAGCGCCCGAATCCACATAGACATTGGCGGAAATGGAAGACAGTGAACAAATCAGAGTCACAGACAAAATAAACTTAGGCTGCAGAGTACCAATGGCAAAAGATTTATCAACCTTTTTAGTGCGTTTAGAGCATGCTGATATAACATGAGCTGAATTGCCACAATAAAAACACAATCCATTTTTCCGCCTATAACTTTGCCGTTCACTTCTGGACTGAATTCTATCACATTGCATAGTCTCAGGTGCCTGTTCAGAAGACACCGCCAACTGGTGCACAGGTTTGCGCTCCCGTAAACGCCGATCAATCTGAATGGCCATAGCCATAGACTCATTCAGACCTGTAGGCGCAGGGAACCCCACCATAATATCCTTAATGGCCTCAGAAAGACCATTTCTGAAGTTAGCAGCCAGGGCGCACTCATTCCACTGAGTAAGCACCGACCATTTCCGAAATTTTTGACAATATATTTCTGCTTCATCATGCCCCTGAGAGAGGGCTAATAAAGCCTTTTCAGCCTGAATCTCCAGGTTAGGTTCCTCATACAGCAATCCCAGTGCCAGAAAAAACGCATCCACACTGAGCAATGCAGGATCCCCTGGTGCCAATGCAAATGCCCAATTCTGAGGGTCGCCCCGCAGCAAAGATATAACAATCCTGACCTGTTGAGCAGGGTCTCCAGAGGAGCAAGATTTTAAAGAAAGAAACAATTTACAATTGTTCCTGAAATTCAGGAAGGTAGATATATCTCCAGAGAAGAACTCTGGAATAGGAATTCTAGGTTCAGACATGGGAGTGTGAACAACGAAATCCTGTATGTTTTGAACCTTTGCCGCGAGATTACTCAGGCTGGAAGCCAAACTCTGGACATCCATATTAAACAGCTAAGGTCAGAGCCATTCAAGGGTTAATAGGAGGTAAGAAGCAGCTAGACAGCAATTAAGGGCTAGGCAGCAAAACCTCTTAAGGGAAAAAAAAAAAAAATTTCCCTTCAACACTTCTTTTTCTCCTGCTTCAGCCCAAACAATTAACACTTTGTGGGCCGGCTATACTGTCATGAATCCCAATGGCAAGGGATAGCACAGGAAAAGCAAAGTACAAATAAATAACGGACGAGCTCTAGGGTGATGGAACCTGGGCTGACCGCTGCCCTACGCCTGACAAACGCAACTAGAGATAGCCAGGGAGCGTGCCTACGTTGGTTCTAGACGCCACGCACCAGCCTAAGAGCTAACTAGCACTGCAGAGAAAATAAAGACCTCACTTGCCTCCAGAGGAATGAACCCCAAAAGGTATAGTTGCCCCCCACATGTATTGACGGTGAAATGAGAGGAAGGCACACACATAGAGATGATATATATAGTTTCAGCAAATTGAGGCCCGCTGTAAACTAGAAAGCAGAACGATACAAAAGGGGTCTGAGCGGTCAGCAAAAAACCCTAATCAAAAAACCATCCTGAGATTACAAGAACCCATGTGCCAACTCATGGCACATGGGGAGAACCTCAGTCCACTAGAGCTACCAGCTAGCATAGAGACATAATAAGCAAGCTGGACAAAAAAACCAAACAACTGAAAATCAGCACTTAGCTTATACTGAGAGATCTGGGAGCAGGTAGGCAGGAACCAAACTGAGCACATCTGAATACATTGATAGCCGGCAAGGAAATGACAGAAAGGCCAGGCTAAATAGGAAACACCCAGCCACTGATGGACAGGTGGAACCCAGAGACCGCAACCCACCAAAGTCACCCAGTACCAGCAGTAACCACCAGAGGGAGCCCACAAACAGAATCCACAACATACTTCTAGTTGATGTGTTAAGTTCAGGGTCTGCGGTCAGTATAGAGGCCACCTACTCCAGAGCTCGTCCATGCTGCTCCTAGGCCACCAGTTCATAACAGTACAACTGGCCAACAATGAGTTAACCGCATCTCAAAAGAAGGGAAACAAAGTGCTGAGCCATTTTTTTTTCTGTACTCTGTTGTGTTTTTTTTTTCCTCTTCACTTCTGGGTGGCTCAGGAGTTAGGCGTTGACATGGATGTTCAGGGACTTGCTTCTCGGGTGGATCAACTTGCTGCTAGAGTACAGGGTATTTCTGATTATATCGTGCAGACTCCTGTTTTAGAGCCTAGAATTCCTACCCCCGATCTGTTCTTCGGGGACAGGTCCAAATTTTTGAGCTTTAAAAATAACTGTAAACTGTTTTTTGCTCTTAAGCCCCGTTCCTCTGGTGATCCCATCCAGCAGGTTAAAATTGTCATTTCTCTGTTGCGTGGTGACCCGCAGGATTGGGCATTTTCCCTGGAATCTGGGAATCCGGCCTTGCTTAATGTAGACACCTTTTTTCAGGCGCTTGGGTTATTGTATGATGAACCTAACTCTGTAGAGCATGCTGAGAAAACACTTTTGGCCCTGTGTCAGGGTCAAGAAGCGGCAGCGTCATATTGCCAGAAATTCAGAAAATGGTCTGTGCTTACTAAGTGGAATGAGGATGCTTTGGCGGCAATTTTCAGAAAGGGTCTTTCTGAATCTGTTAAAGATGTTATGGTGGGGTTCCCCACGCCTGCAGGTCTGAGTGATTCTATGTCTCTGGCCATTCAAATTGATCGGCGCTTGCGTGAGCGCAGAGTTGTGCACACTATGGCGTTGTCTTCCGAGCGGAGTCCTGAGCCTATGCAGTGTGATAGGATTGTGTCTAGAGCGGAGCGCCAAGGATTCAGACGTCAGAATAGGTTGTGCTTTTACTGCGGTGATTCTGCTCATGTTATTTCTGATTGCCCTAAGCGTGCCAAGAGAATCGCTAATTCCGTTACTATCAGTACTGTACAACCTAAATTTCTGTTATCTGTGACCCTGATCTGCTTATTATCGTCATTCTCTGTCATGGCATTTGTGGATTCAGGCGCCACTTTAAATTTAATGGACTTAGGCTACTTTCACACTAGCGTCGGGAACAACCCGTCGCTGTGCGTCGGGCCGAGGTTCCCGACGCTAGCGTGGTCTCCGCCGCACAACGGGGGCAGCGGATGCATTTTTCCCACGCATCCGCTGCCCCATTGTGAGGTGCGGGGAAGTGCGGGGAGGTGGGGGCGGAGTTCCGGCCGCGCATGCGTGGTCGGAAAAAGCGGACCGTCGGGAGCAAAAAACGTTACATGTAACGTTTTTTGCTCCCGACGGTCCGCTACCACACGCCCAAGCGTCGCAAAACGGACGCAACGTTTTGCAATGCGTCGCTAATGTTAGTCTATGACGAAAAAACGTATCCAGCAAGAACTTTTGCTGGATGCGTATTTTCGGCAAAACGACGCATTTGCGACGTATTGCAGTTAACGCTAGTGTGAAAGTAGCCTTAGAATTTGCCTGACGTTGTGGTTTTTCCTTACAGCCTTTGCGGAGTCCTATCCCTTTGAGGGGGATTGATGCTACACCATTGGCTAAAAATAAACCTCAGTTTTGGACACAGTTGCCATGTGCATGGCGCCAGCCCATCAGGAAGATTGTCGCTTCCTGGTGTTACATCATTTGCATGATGCTGTTGTGCTGGAGTTTCCATGGTTACAGGTACATAATCCGGTGTTAGATTGGAAATCTATGTCTGTGACTAGTTGGGGTTGTCAGGGGGTTCACGATGACGTTCCTCTGATGTCAATTTCCTCCTCCCCCTCTTCTGAAATTCCTGAGTTTCTGTCAGATTTCCAGGATGTTTTCGATGAGCCCAAGTCCAGTTCCCTTCCACCGCATAGGGACTGTGATTGTGCTATTGATTTGATTCCAGGCTGTAAGTTTCCGACTTTTCAACCTGTCTGTGCCTGAACATGCCGCCATGCGGAGCTATGTAATGGAGTCTTTGGAGAAGGGGCATATTCGGCCATCTTCTTCTCCATTAGGAGCAGGTTTTTTTTTTGTTGCCAAGAAGGATGGCTCCTTGAGACCCTATATTGATTATCGCCTCTTGAATAAGATCACGGTCAAATTCCAATACCCTTTGCCTTTGCTTTCTGATTTGTTTGCCAGAATTAAGGGGGCTAGTTGGTTTACTAAGATTGACCTTCGAGGGGCATATAATCTGGTTTGTATTAAGCAGGGTGACGAATGGAAAACTGCGTTTAATACGCCCGAGGGCCATTTTGAGTATCTTGTGATGCCATTCGGACTCTCTAATGCCCCATCTGTGTTTCAGTCCTTCATGCATGATATTTTTCGGAATTATCTTGATAAATTCATGATTGTATATTTGGATGATATTTTGATTTTTTCAGATGATTGGGAGTCTCATGTGAAACAAGTTAGGATGGTATTTCAGGTCCTTCATGACAATGCCTTGTTTGTGAAGGGGTCTAAGTGCCTCTTTTGGAGTACAGAAGGTTTCTTTTTTGGGCTTCATTTTTTCTCCATCATCTATAGAAATGGATCCGGCTAAGGTTCAGGCCATTCATGATTGGATCCAGCCCACATTTGTGAAGAGCCTTCAGAAATTTTTGGGCTTTGCTAATTTTTATCGCCGTTTCATTTCCAACTTCTCCAGTGTGGTTAAACCCCTGACCGATTTGACGAGGAAGGGCGCTGATGTAGCTAATTGGTCCTCTGAGGCCGTTTCTGCCTTTCAGGAGCTTAAGCGCCGATTTACTTCTGCCCCTGTGTTGCGTCAGCCGGATGTTTCTCTTCCTTTTCAGGTTGAGGTTGACGCTTCTGAGATTAGGGCAGGGGCCGTTTTGTCTCAGAGGAATTCTGATGGTTCCTTGATGAAACCATGTGCCTTCTTTACTCTAAAGTTTTCGCCTGCGGAACGCAATTATGATGTTGGCAATCGTGAGTTGTTGGCTATGAAGTGGGCATTTGAGGAGTGGCGACATTAGCTTGAGGGGGCCAAGCACCGTATTGTGGTCTTGACCGATCATAAGAATCTGATTTACCTCGAGTCTGCCAAACGGCTGAATCCTAGACAGGCCCGATGGTCCCTGTTTTTCTCCCGTTTTGATTTTGTTGTCTCATATCTTCCAGGTTCTAAGAATGTTAAGGCTGATGCCCTCTCTAGGAGTTTCTTGCCTGATTCCCCTGGGATTCTTGAGCCGGTTGGTATTCTTAAGGAGGGGGTGATTCTTTCTGCCATCTCCCCTGATTTGCGACGGGCTCTTCAGGAGTTTCAGGCTGATAAACCTGATCGCTGTCCAGCGGGGAAACTGTTTTTCCTGACAGATGGACTAGTAAAGTGATTTCTGAGGTTCACTGTTCTGTGTTGGCTGGCCATCCTGGGATTTTTGGTACCAGAGATTTGGTTAGTAGGTCCTTTTGGTGGCCTTCTTTGTCACAGGATGTGCGTTCTTTTGTGCAGTCCTGTGGGACTTGTGCGCGGGCCAAACCTTGCTGCTCCCGCATCAGTGGGTTGCTTTTGCCTTTGCCGGTCCCTGAGAGGCCTTGGACGCATATTCCTATGGATTTTATTTCGGATCTTCCTGTTTCCCAGAGGATGTCTGTTATCTGGGTGGTCTGTGACCGGTTTTCTAAGATGGTTCATTTGGTACCTTTGCCTAAGTTGCCTTCCTCTTCTGAGTTAGTTCCGTTGTTTTTTCAGCATGTGGTTCGTTTGCATGGCATTCCGGAGAATATTGTGTCCGATTAGAGGTTCCCAGTTTGTTTCTAGGTTTTGGCGGTCCTTTTGTGCTAAGCTGGGCATTGATTTGTCTTTTTCTTCCGCATTTCATCCTCAGACAAACGGCCAAACTGAGCGAACTAACCAGACTTTGGAAACTTATTTGAGATGCTTTGTGTCTGCCGATCAGGATGATTGGGTGGCTTTCTTGCCATTGGCCGAGTTTGCCCTTAATAATCGGGCTATTTCTGCTACCTTGGTGTCACCATTCTTTTGTAATACTGGGTTTCATCCTCGTTTTTCTTCAGGGCAGGTTGAGTCTTCTGATTGTCCTGGGGTGGACTCTGTGGTTGACAGATTGCAGCAGATTTGGGCTCATGTTGTGGACAATTTGGTGTTGTCTCAGGAGGAGGCTCAGTGTTTTGCCAACCGTCGTCGGCGTGTGGGTTCCCGGCTTCGGGTTGGGGATTTGGTCTGGTTGTCTTCTCGTCATGTTCCTATGAAGGTTTCTTCCCCGAAGTTCAAGCCTCGGTTTATTGGTCCTTATAGGATTTCTGAGATTATCAATCCAGTGTCTTTTCGTTTGGCCCTTCCAGCCTCTTTTTCCATCCATAATGTTTTTCATAGATCTTTGTTGCGGAAATATGTGGTGCCCGTGGTTCCCTCTGTTGATCCTCCTGCCCCGGTGTTGATTGATGGGGAGTTGGAGTATGTTGTGGAGAAGATCTTGGATTCTCGTTTTTCGAGACGGAGGCTTCAGTATCTTGTAAAGTGGAAGGGTTATAGCCAGGAGGATAATTCTTGGGTTGTTGCCTCCGATGTTCATGCTGACGATTTGGTTCGTGCCTTCCATTTGGCTCGTCCGGATCGGCCTGGGGGCTCTGGTGAGGGTTCGGTGACCCCTCCTCAAGGCGGGGGTACTGTTGTGAATTCTGTTGTGGGTTCTGCTCTTGGGCTCCCTCCGGTGGTTATAAGTGGTAGTGCTGCTGTTTGTCCTTCACAACAGCCATCAGCTGCTTCCACTTTGGACGGGGCTATTTAGTCTGGCTCCTTCCTTTAGTGAGTGCCAGTTGTCCATTGTTTTCTAGGGATCCACATCTCTGCTTGGTTTCTCCTTCTGGATTGTCCAAATCATCAAAGATAAGTCCTGGCTCTGTTTTTGCAGTCCACATGCGGTTGACTTAATAGTTCTGTGAATTGCTATGTTTTTTCTTGTCCAGCTTTGTCTGTGTTAAGATTTACTCAGCCAAGTTGGAAGCTCTGGACTCACAGAGTTACCCTCCATGCCTTTAGTTAGGTGTGGAGATTTTTGTATTCTCTGTGGTGGATTTTGTAGTATTTGTTATACTGACCGCACAGTACTCTTTCCTGTCTTTTCTTTCTAGGTAGCGTGGCCTCCTTTGCTAAATTCTGTTTTCAGTCTGCGTTTGTAATTTCCCTCTCCTCTCACAGTCAATATTTGTGGGGAGCTGCCTTTCCTTTGGGAATTTTTTCTGAGGCAAGATAGTATTCCTGTTTCTTTCTTTAGGTGTAATTAGTCCTCCGGCCGTGACGAGGTGTCTAGGGAGTGACAGGAACATCCCACGGCTACTTCTAGTTGATGTGTTAAGTTCAGGGTCTGCGGTCAGTATAGAGGCCACCTACTCCAGAGCTCGTCCATGCTGCTCCTAGGCCACCAGTTCATAACAGATCTCCAAACAAGGCATGGACAAAGTTGTTGAAAAGTACATTTTTAGGTTTTTTTTAAAAATCCCAATCTCTGATGATTCTTCGGTGTACCATCAAATCTATTATCATCCAATGGAAAGAACATTGTACCACAACAAACCTGCCAAGAGTGGGCCGACCACCAAAATTCTCAGCCTGAGCATGGAAGGCATTAATCAGAGAGGAAGCAGAGACCAAAAGTAACTCTAAAGGAGCTGCAGAGTTCCAAAGCAGAGACTGGAGTATCTATCCATACGACCACAATAAGCCATATACTCCATAGAGGTTGCATTTATGGAAGAGTGAGCATAAAAAGTCATTACTTACACATAAAAATTGTAAGGCTTGTTTTGAGTTTGTCAAAAGACATGTGGTAGACTCTGCATACATATGGAGGAAGGCGCTGTGATCAGTTGCGACCAAAATTGAACTTTTTTGGCCACCAAAGTAAAAAGTATGTCTGGTGCCAAACCAACACAGCTCATCACCACAAGAACGTAATTGCCACAGTGAAACATTGTGGTGGTGGCAGCATCATACTGTGCGGATGTTTTTCTGCAGTAGGGACAGGGAAAATGTTCCGAGTTGAGGGGAAGATGGATGGTGCAAAATACAGGGATATTCTTGATATTTCTGTTTCAGTCCTTCATTGATTTGAGACTTTGATGGAGGTTCACCTTTCAACAAGACAATGACACAAAGCATACTGCCAAAGCAACAATCAAGTGATTTATGGGGAAATGTGTTAATGTTTTGTGGTGACCTAGTCAAAGCCCAGACTTTAATCCAATTGAGAATCTTTGGTCAGATTTGAAGATTGCTGTTCACCGGAGGAAACCATCTAACTTGAAGAAGCTGGAGCAGTTTTGCCTTGAGGAATGGGCAAAAATCCCAGTGGCAAGATGCGGAAAGCTCATAGAGGCTTATCCAAACTGCAACTGTAACTGCCGCAAAAGTAGACTCTACAAAGTACTGACTTTAGGGGGAGTGAACAGTTTTGATACTGAAGTTTTCAGTTATTTTGTCCTATTTGTTGTTTGCTTGACAATAAAACCAAACCAAATTTTCACAATTGTAGATGTGTTCTTTACAGGAACTGATGCAAACCCTAAAAAAAACAGTGAAATTCAAGGTTGTGAGATAGCAAAACACCAAAAAATGCCAAGTGGGTGAATACTTTTCAAGTCAAGGTATTATAAAGAAATATTCATATTAAGACAATTTGTTTCCAATAAATGTTGCACCTTAAAGGAGTTGTCTGATGCTTTTAAAATGTAGGAAAAAAAGAAGAAACTACAGTGAATCACTGGCCCCAATGTTGACCAATACATCATTGCTACTGTGATTGGCTGCACTAGTCCAATATCCACCAGGATTAAGCAAGGAGTACGGAGACCATTGAAGACCTTGGCATTGTTTGATTGGGAGATGCAGGGAATATGTACAGTATAGACGTATAATCAGTATTCTGTTTTCTTACTACATTTTTTTTCTACTCAGTGGCTGGACAACCTCATCCCCAACTTGTGTTGAGTTTTATATGCTTATCATAAATAGATAAGTACCAGATTCTCTTATATGAATAGCACCGTACAGTCCAGCTGTCAAATACAGCAGCAGACCACAAAGCACCATGTCATCATATTGTTTATTCTTATTGACTTTAGGCTGTTATGTCCCTTGGGGACTAAATGAAATTTTTACCACATAAACAACCTGCTGGTTCCTGACAGTAAAAAGACAAATATGCAACAAACTTTACTATATTATTTCCACATGAAAACATGTGCCTAATGTGAAAAAAAAGATAAATTATTAAATTGGTGAAACGTTTGTTCACTTGGTCCAAAATACAGTATGTAATAAGTCTTATAATGTTTAGTAGTGGAAGCAGCAAATATTTTAATCAGTGAATTTAGTTTGCTTGGTAACTCATGTAACAGATGAACATACAAAATAGATTCAGCATCTTATCGTACTATAAAATGTACTATTTAGGGTTATTACAAATAGTTGTTTATAAACCTGAATCACGTATAAAACATTAAAATGATTAATTAGTTGATTTTTTTTTACATACAGAGATGCGCAATGTATGTTTGTATGTTTTGTGTGTGTATATTGTACATTGAGCAAATGCTCGCTCAGATATACTGTACTTCATTCATCATCTGGTGTATATTACAATAAAAACTACATTATATATATATATATATATATATATATATATATATATATATATATATATATATATATATATATATATATATATATATATAATGTTATAGGATTATTTGAAATTTTTTGCTGACACAAGGAACTTCATGGATTCCACAGGCCTATCATAGCTCTGTTAGAAGTTAAAGCCAATTTTTTACGGATCTTGTTAACTTATATTTTTGTCATGTTCCTGTCCTGGTTTCAGTATTTATGACAGAATTCTTAGACTACACTGTTCATGCTTCCCATATTACAGAAACCCCCAATGGAGAAAGAAACACAATAATATGGATCAAAACTTAACAGTTGCTAAAAATAAATGATAACACAAATGTGTATCAGAAACTGTATTAGTATAGCCGTCATGTTTATCCTTGTGGACCGCATGCTCATTTGTTTTATAGGGAATGTCCAAAAGCTTGTCTTCCAAGCTATAGGTGCTGAATGTAGGACTATCCAGTTTTATTTATTGTAGTCTGGTGTAAAATATATCCACATGCAATTCAATGAGTATGTGAAGGATTGTTTTGTCCTTTCTTATGTGCTTCTTTTCATTCAAACATTACGTTTACAAAAAAATGTCAGCTTCACTTGAAAACTTAGAAAATAAATTGCAGTGTATTGGGCTATATAGTTTTCCAGCCCAAGGCAAAAAAAACATTACCTGATCTGCTATCAATCCAACCTTCATTCTTAAATGTAGCACCAAATTGCAGACTGAAATCTGCTTTCCAACACAATTCTGTATGCAATGAATGAGGTATGTTTTCTTTGGCTATAAGTGTGTGCAATCTGTTAGACGTTCAATATATACATTAGGGATTTCAGTGTCTTCTTAACTTATTTTTCCTTCTATTTGAATTTATTTTCTCCTTTCATCCACATTATGGCTGTTCTCAATACATAAAACAATAAATTTATTAGAGCAACTGTATGATTTCTGATCTAACAGCCTTCCACTCCGAAGTAAGGACGCCTGTCCACTGACTGCCATGTCTGCTGTTCTCCACGCCTCACAGTAATTATGGACCATTCTGATGCCATTCTGACTTGAACCATGCCACAGTATTTTTTGAGGCCTGTAAATGGTAAAACATACAAAATTAGTATATCTAAAATCTTATTTTGAAGGGTGTTATACAGATTGGTAGACATAATCATGGTTAATATTATATACAAAACATAATGATGTTAACAGTGGAAAGAGCATTGAAGGTCATAATTTGGGTATTCATAGTCTTTAATACCTAGAACTTTTTCTTCTATTTTAAAATGTATTTATTTTACAATATTTTACAGACGAGCAGCTTGTTAGACCTATTAGAGATCCATTCACGGCAGATTTGGAGGGCGCCATAGATACTGTAGTGGGAGCCTGGCTATCAGTCACTATCCACCATTAAAACAAATTATATCTGTTTACTTATTAAAGAGGTTGTTCACTACATTGTGTAGTGGGGAGAGCAATATAAACCTTACAAATAAGGCTTTCTTCAAATACCTTACGTATACAAATGTGCCTGTGAGTGGCGCTATTGCTGTCTGCTCTTTCCCCATCATGTGACCACACTACAGGTGCCTCTGATGTCCGGTGATATTACGTCAACGTCCGGATTGGAAGCTGTGACCCGGCATCACCTTGGCGGGACTCATTCTCCCTGAGTGACTGGGCTGTGGGCAGTGTTTCATTGCACGTCACAGCCGAGCATCACGCAGCTCTCCTGCACTGCTTTTATTAAAGGGAACCTGTCACCACGTTTTTGGAAGATGGGATAAAAATAGCATTAAATAGGGGCAGAGGTGGGCGTTACATTAGTGTGTGTGTTATGCGTTTATTACCCACCTAAGTTGCCGAAATAACTTTGCAAAGTCTCCGTTTTCGCCTGTCAATCAGGCTGGTCAGGTCGCATGGGCGTGGTGTCTTCACCCAGATTTGGCGTAGTTTTCCGTTGGTGGCGTAGTGGTGTGCGCATGCCCAAGGTCCCGAATCCTCTTCCAGGGGATTTAAAATAGCGCGGTGTTCGTTATTGCATTGGTGATCGGTGGGCGCGGCCATCTTCCTTTGGCCGCGCGTGCGCAGAAGCGGCGCTCTGCTGGCCGCGGCTTCAGGAAAATGGCCGCCGCGATATCCATCTGCGCACGCGCGGCATCGCGGCGGCCATTTTCCTGAAGCCGCGGCCAGCAGAGCGCCGCTTCTGCGCACGCGCGGCCAAAGGAAGATGGCCGCGCCCACCGATCACCAATGCAATAACGAACACCGCGCTATTTTAAATCCCCTGGAAGAGGATTCGGGACCTTGGGCATGCGCACACCACTACGCCACCAACGGAAAACTACGCCAAATCTGGGTGAAGACACCACGCCCATGCGACCTGACCAGCCTGATTGACAGGCGAAAACGGAGACTTTGCAAAGTTATTTCGGCAACTTAGGTGGGTAATAAACGCATAACACACACACTAATGTAACGCCCACCTCTGCCCCTATTTAACGCTATTTTTATCCCATCTTCCAAAAACGTGGTGACAGGTTCCCTTTAACAGAATATCGCAAACCCACGTGATGCTGGGTGGTCACGTGTGGTGAAACTCCACCCACAGCACATCAGAGGCAGCTGCAGCCGGGGATAACATGATGGGAATGAGCAGACAGCAATAGCGCCACTCACAGACACACTTGGAAATGCAAGGTATTTGAACAAAGCCTTATTTCCAAGGTTTATATTGATCTGCCCACTACACATTGTAGTGGACCGCCTCTTTAAGGCCCCCAGATACAATAAAATCACCAGGACTAGTGGACTACTTTATTTGTATAGGGGCCTCTGACTCTTCCTCGGCAAATAATAACTAGGAATGAAGAATTCTTTCTATTTTAACTTCAACAGCCATTAATTTTGTTCTCAGGGGAAATAAGCTTGCAACGCTCCTGCAATCCTTCACAATAGGTAGTACAGAGTTGTGTTAATTGTATGCTGCTGACAGATCAGTTTTGTGATGGAGGAGCATTTCAGGAGATAATCCTCTGTCCTATGGATCAATACGGCAACATTTACAGTTTGACTTCAACGGTCTTCAGCACCAGGCAACAAACACAGCTAAACTAGTGTGTGTCAGCCCATTTCTACACATCCCCATCTTGCAATATATCATCCTTTCTGTCCCCTTTATACAAAGCCACTTCCTGCAGTCCATCAATTCTTTCTGGCCCCATGTGTACACCTATCCAGCAGTATATCATTCCTCTCATGCCACTGTATACAACCCATCCTGCAGTATGTTTCTCCTTCAAGCACCCTGTATACACTCATCCTGCAGTAAATCACTCAGCCCCCTGTACACAGCCCATTCTGCAGTATATCTCTCCTCTCAGCCTCTTGTATGCAGAGCCCTTCCTGCAATACATCACTCCTCAGCCCCCTGTATACAGCTTATTTGGCAGTACATACCTCTTTGCAGCTTCCTGAATACAGCCCATCTATACAGCTAATACTGTAGTATATTTCTCCTCTCAGCTCCCTGTGTATAGAGCCCCCTCCTGCAGTACATCACCCCTCTCAGCCACCTGTATATAGCCCTTCCTGCAGTACATAACTTGTTTCAGTACCCCAGTATGCAACCCAACCTGCAGAATCTTTCCTATCAGACTATGTATACAGCCCATCATGCAATGTATCTCTCCTCTCAGCCCCCTGTATACAGCCCATCCTGCAGTATATCGCTCTTCTCAGTTACCAACACACCCATAAACTGCTGCTTTTTGTTATGAGCTCTCTGCACTGTGATGAAGAAAGATCCTCTAGCTGTGTTTTTTTTTTTACTGAAATCCAAAATAAAATTTAAAAAAAATCAGAAAGTTATACAATGTTGTTACCCTTTTTGCCGGTTTATATTTAACCATTTTATTATCCTAACCCTAATTAGAGTTAGGAAAACAATGTAACATTTTATGTGTGTATTTATGTTGTTTTTTTTTTTACTTCGTCCATCAGGTCCTTGTCTCATCTCATTAAATTACAAGTTATAGAAAATGTGATGCGCTGCAGCTTCTTCCTGTTAGCTGGGCTGTGAACGCTAGGATAGGCTTATTGCTGTGATGACCTATCACAGTCTTCCTCCATGCCTGGGTTGTTGGTTAAGACTGCTTGCATTGTGATGTTAATTTGCAGCATTGACATTAAAAAGTGAGACTGCAGAAAAAAGCCAAGTATTTGTTATGAAATGCAGGTCATTAACCCCTTCACGACCTTGGGATCCAGTTTTTGCACTTTTATTTTTGCTCTCCATCTTCCTTTCTGTCAATATGGCTGTTTGAGGGCTTGTTTTTTTATTGGATGAGTAGTAGTTTTGATTGATTTATCATATAGTGCAATTCCCACAATTATTTTTTTTTTAATTTATTTTTTTTACACTTTTTACTTGCTTCAATAGTCTCCATTAGAGACTAAAAGCTGCAATCTTCTGATCGCTTGTGCTGCACATAACAGGCCTCCAGCCCTGCTATGTGTAGCAGAAACGAGCATCTGCTATGAACACTGACCACAGGGTGGCACGCATAGCGGATTAGAAATAACAAACACAGGGGTCTCCTGCAGACATAAGACGGGGAGACGATGGGCGGCGTTAATGATGCGCTTCCGGCATGTGAATGTTTAGTGTCAATGTCAGAGATTGACAGTGGCATTTAACATGTTAGCTGGGGGTGGATCGTGATTCCACCCATGGCTGTTAGGGACACATGACAGCTGATCAGGTCAGCTGTCATGTCCCGGAAAAGGTGCGGGCTCATATCCGGACCTCACATCAAAGTGAAAGAGGCGACCTATGATGTATAGACATGTCATAGGAGGTAAAGGGGTGGGTTTACCAAAAAAACAAAAATTATTATATATATATATATATATATATATATATATATATATATATATATAATAAGTTGTTTATACAGAGTGATCCTGCTCAATTTACCTTACTGCTTGTGCAGCTTTTGTTTACAAAGTAAAATGGTTTTTTTTGTACATTAAATGTTTTTCTTTTATGTAAAACTAGATGGAGACCCGATGCTTTCGCATCGGGAGGGCGGTAATGTCATGATGGGGGCAGGCATGCGGCACTGTTGTTGCCTAATGGCATCCTGTGATAATCTAATAACTTTTGCATCAGGGGACTCATGTGCTTGACGCCTACGCTTATATGCATTGTTTTTGTCCCAGCTATGCTGTTGCTCTTCAAAAGTCTCATTTGCCCTTTGTTGTCTTCGATGTTGTGCCTTTGCTGCTTTCCTTCCATTGTCATTGGTGTACTTTTTAGGAGGAGCCATGTTGGCGTTGATATTTGCTTTTAAAGGGGTTTTCCCACAAACAAAAGTTCATTTTAAAAATGGTCTGTGTCTGACCCTGTACCGAATATACCACAGCTCCTGGGCAAGGGAGGAAGCAAAAGACAATACGGACATTACAGCAGGAGATCGCAGAAGATACATTTTGTGAGAAAAAATATTTTTTAAAAACAGTCAGTGAAATATTTTACCTCACAAAATTAATTGACTGTGATCCCCTGCTGTAATGTCAGTATTGTCTTTTGCTTTCTCCCTTGCCCAGGAGATGTGGTATGCTCCATACACGGTCAGACACACTCACCCCTGTGTCTGACCGTGTACAGAACATACCACAGCTCCTGGGCAAGGGAGAAAGCAAAGACAATACTGACATTACAGCAGGGGATCGCAGAGGATACATTTTGTGATGTTAAATATTTTTTAAAACCAGTCAGTGAAATATTTTACCTCACAAAATGAATCAACTGTGATCCCCTGCTGTCAGTATCATCTTTTGCTTCCTCCCCTGCCCAGGAGATATGGTATGCTCCGTACACAGTCAGACACAGCCAATTTTTAAAATTAACTTTAGTTTGTGGGAAAACCCCTTTAATGTGACCGGCTTCCTCTGACTGTAGACACGTCGTGCTTCTGCCACCGGTATCAGCCAAATGATTCTCTGCACCTGCGCGTAATTCGCACAGGCGCAGTAAATCAGACCGCCGCCATCTTTATGCAGACAGATAGCGGCGGTCACATTAAAACTGTGCGTGTGCTCCTCCTGTACAAACATGGCGGCAGTCAGTGAATCATTCGGCTGATCCAGGCGGTGGTGTGTTTGCGACGGTATTCTGCTGGTCGTACCGCGCAAGAGGATGTGAGTGTGTGTGAGTGTGTGTGTGTGTGTGTGTTGCGACTGTGTTCCATTCATGGTACTGCACAATAGGTTGGTACCAGCAGCAGTTTCCATATTGAGACACCCATCACTTGGGTGTCCCAATATGACGGTCCGTGAACTTCCTCTGCTTGGAATTCTGGGATACAGTGATATCTGGACAGAACAGGAAATGAAAACATTACAAGGCAATTATATAAATAGATGATAGCAAACTGCCAAACCTACCAAGCTGAATCAGTCAATACATTTCTTCCATCAAAGGAATAAATTGGAATTTGAGCATTGAAACGTCCTCCATTTCCAGAAAATATAGATTCCCAGTTGTCAAAAAGAACTTCACCCTAACAAAAAAATATTAATTACAATTAAAATAGAAGACTTCACAGTATATACAAAGAATACTTAAATTTACTTCTCTCGCTGAAAAAAAAAGATGGACATCATGAATCAGAGTCTGGCTGCACAATTGCACCCAGGTATATTTCTCTAGGAAACAATCCGGAGTTTCAGAGAAATTAATATACTTTAAAGGGGTTGTCCACTACTTTCAATTATCCCCACAATGTATCCCCCCGGGGCCCCTGATGAATTGTGTAAATACCTTGCGTTGCCTTTTTCCCCTGTGAGCGGCGCTATGCTGGTGGCTGAGTCCGGGTCACATGACCCCCAGGCTGCAGCCACCGCTAATTTCCGCCGACGTCACGTCAATTTCCAGACTCTGGAAATTGACGTGACGTCAGTAACAGGCGTGTCCCAGCCGCACAGTCAGCAGTCACTCAAGAGTGACTGGGCTGTGGGCGGGACTGTGCTGTGCTGGGGGCGGGCGGGGCTTTGCTGGGGGCGGGCGGGGCTGTGCACTGCAGGTGTCTGGTGCTGGGATCTGCTTGCTGAGATGTGCTGCGGCGGCGGCTGATCCCGTGGCTGCGGCCGGTGCCGCGGCCGGTCCCGCGGCGGCTGGTGCGTCGGCGGCCGGTGCCGCGGCCGGTCCCGCGGCGGCTGGTGCGTCGGCGGCCGGTGCGTCGACGGCCGGCCCCGCCGCGGCGGCCGGTGCCGTGGCTGCGGCCGGTGCTGAAGGTGGCTGTGCGGTGGTGGTGGCGGCGGCGGCGTTGTCTACAAGTCCCATCGGGCTCTGCCTGCTACAGTGACAGTGAGTGACACATTAGCCAATGATGGGACAGTAGTAGTTCCATCATCCGGCTAATGTGTTGAATGTAAAAAAAAAAAAACACATATACAGTACATACATACATAGAACACATACAGGACATGCGCCATGCGCCGACATGCGCCGACATGCGCCATGCGCCGACATGCTGCATGCGACGACATGCTGCATGCGACGACATGCGCCATGCGACGACATGCTGCATGCGGCGACATGCTGCATGCGGCGACATGCGCCATGCGACGACATGCTGCATGCGACGACATGCGTCATGCGATGACATGCTGCATGCGACGACATGCGCCATGCGAAGACATGCGCCATGCGACGACATGCGCCATGCGATGACATGCAGCATGCGCCGACATGCGCCATGCGACGATATGCGGCATGCGACAACATGCGGCATGCGACGACATGCGCATACAGTACATACATACAGTACATACATACATACATACATTACATACATTACATACAGTACATACATATAGACATACAGTACATAACACATAGAGTACATAATCACCATCACTTGTCACTTTGATCCCCGAAGCCATTGTCATCTGTAAAAAATATTAAAATAATAAACAAACACTATACTCCCTGATCCGCAGAAATCCAATTAAAACGAGTGTCCCACAACGATCTCCCGTGGAGAGCAGGAGCATCAGCTGACGCAACCACTCACCAGGGGCATCAGGAACACAATTAGGGGAGGAAGGTATCCTTCCACAATGTATTCCCCACAATGTATTCCTACGCCCCTGTGAGAAAATAGTCCCTAGTCTCACTTTATGGCATGCTGTATGAGAAAGTTCCCACGCAGCTTTTTGCCATAAAGTGAGACCAGTGAACTTTAGTAACCTCAGTGATACACTGCAGGAGCCATTGCCTCCTGTCAGTGTGTCACTGAGGGTCCTATAGAGCGGTGACATCAACCCTAACCGTAAACGTGACAGAAATACGTGGCACTTTAATACGTGACACTGAAATACGTGGCAAGTGGCACTTACATACGTGGTACTTAAATACGTGGCACTTACATACGTGGCACTTACATACATGGCACTTACATACGTGGCACTTACATAAGTGGCACGTGGCACTTACATACGTGGCACTTACATACGTGGCACTTATATACGTGGCACTTATATACGTGGCACTGAAATACGTGGCACTGAAATATCGTGGCACTATGACTGTCGGAAAATGTTCATTAAACGGTTAGGGGTGAGGTTAGGGGTAGGGTTAGGGTTAGGGTTTGGATCCCTTTATCACCCTGATGGTGGTGGGTGGTGTTTCAGTGTTTTTTTCTGTTTTTTTTTCTATAAAAACGCATGCGTTTTTAACGCAAACAAACGCATGTGCTTAAAAACGCATGCGTTTACATAGACAGCAATGCATTTTTTTGCCGCAAATAAACGCATGCGTTTTTTTGAGGCAAAAAAACGCCGCAAAAAATTACTACAGGTTGCATTTCTGCAAATGAACGCGCGCGTACAAAAACGCATGCGTTGCCGAAAACGCGTCAAAACGCATGCGAAAAAACGCATGTGTATTTAATGTTAAGTATAGGAAAAAAAACGCATGCGTTTTTTAGCGCTAAAACGCAGCATCCAAAACCGCAAGTGTGAAACCAGCCTCAGTGCCGGAATTGGCGCATCTTACAGATGCGCCATTTCTGGGGTGGCTGCGGACTGGTATTTGTAGCAGGGGGGGGGGACCAATATCCATGGCCCCTCTCTAGGCTATGAATATCAGCCCGCAGCTGTCTGCATAGCCTTTCTGGCTATAAAATATAGGGGGACCCCACGTCATTTTTTTTGGGGGGGGTCCCCCTATTTTAATAGCCAGTAAAGGCTACGCAGACAGCTGCGGGCTGATATTCATAGCAGGCTACAAATATTGGCCCCCGGCCGTCGGCTTTCCCCCTCTTGCACAGAAAATTGCGCGGGAGCCCACGCCGTTTTTTTCAGTTTTTTATTAAATTAAACGCTCATTAAGGCCTGTTTCACACTTGCGTCGGCACGGGTCCATCGCTATGCGTTGGGCCGACGTACCGACGCACGTTGTGAAATTTGTGCACGTCGTGGGCAGCGGATGCAGTTTTTCAACGCATCCGCTGCCCATTCTGAAGTCCGGGGAGGAGGGGGCGGAGTTTTGGCCGCGCATGCGCGGTAGAAAATGGCAGACGCGACGGACGTGCCAACGGTCCGCCAAAACACGACACATCCGTTGCACGATGGACGCGACGTGTGGCCATCCGTCGCGATCCTTCACTAATACACGTCTATGGGTAAAAAATGCATCCTGCGAGCACATTTGCAGGATCCGTTTTTTTCCCAAAAAGACGGATTGCGGAAAACGCAAGTGTGAAAGTAGCCTTATAGAAACATCGGCCTTTCTATTATATATCTATGGATATATCTATCTATAGATATATTTATCTATAGATATATCTATAGATACATAGATGTATCTATCCATATATTTGGGTGCTTTCACACATCAAGTTTTTGCCGTGAGGCACAATCTGGCGAGTTTTGAAAAAAACGGATCAATTTTTTTTCCGTCGGATCCGTTTTTTTCTCATAGAGTTTCATCCGTTTTTTGCCGGATCCGTCAAAAAAGCTGTTTCCGCCAGATGGAAAACACATACAGAGGAACGTTTTTTCTGTCCGGCGAAAAAACGCACAGCGACGGATCCGGCAAAAAAACGTATGAAACTGAGCTGTGAAATGATGAATCCGGCCTTGGAATCCGTTTTTTCATGCATGTTTCCATTCAAATCATGCACATTTTCCGTTTATTTACTTATTTCCAAAAACAGCATTAAAACCGCGCATAAACCGCACCAAAAAAAGCATCAAAACTGCACCAAAAACTGCATCAAAACTGCACCAAAAACTGCATCAAAACCTGGTGCAGTTTTGTAGTTTTGCAGTTTTGGTGCGGTTTTGATACAGTTTTTGGTGCAGTTTTGATGCAGTTCTTGGTGTGGTTTTGGTGCGGCTTTTTCCGCAGCATGTGCACAACAAGTCTGCGGCTCCCATAGACTTACATTGGTTGTACACTACACTGCGGATTTGATGCAATTCAGTGCAGCAAAAAACGCTGCGGATCTGCAATCAGATCCGCAACGGGTGCACACAGCCTTAGCATTTAGTGAACCTAGCCAAAAAGCCAAGCAAAAAACAAGTGTGGGATTGCACTTTTTTGCCATTTCATTGCACTTTGAATTTTTTTTCACATTTTCTGCTACACGACATGGTAAAACCAATGGTGTCGTTCAAAAGTAGAACTTGTCACGCAAAAGATCACATGGCCATATTGACGGAAAAATTATGGCTCTGGAAAGAAGGGGAGCGATAAACGAAAACAAAAAAGCTCCAGGGGTGAAGGGGTTTAGAAACATGGATATGGACATACCTATGGAAATAGACATAGATATATAGATATATCTGTATCTATCTATCTATCTATCTATCTATCTATCTATCTATCTGTCTGTCTGTCTATCCCATATCTATCTATCTATCTATCTATCTATCTATCTATCTATCTATCTATCCATTTATCTGTGTGTAATTGAGTGTGGGTTGGACAAATGTAAAAGAGGAGGTTGGACAGAAATGACATCACAAATCTTGCTGAAGCTAGAGGAGGGAGAGGAGGGAGGGGTTGGGGTGTGTTTTGGAGTGGGTGTGGTAGGTTCGTGCTTAGTAGCAGTGCAATGCATCATGGAACTTGTAGTATTAGAGCACAGTAACTCAGGAGAAAGGAAGTTGTCGATTAACTCCATGAGAGCTGAATCCAGCACTAAAGATGTGCTGCTACAGCATGATAAAAGGTAATATTGCTAAAATAAACACAGTAGATGTTTTCAGTGGCCCATAATAGCAAGATTTATGAAAAAAAAAAAAAAAAAAGGTTATAGTAGTGGACAACTTCTTTAAACATCACAGGGCTGCTGCAGTCAATGGATAGATCTATCTCATAATAATCATGTAACAAGTCCCCTGCAATATGGAGTTGCCTCATTTTGCCGACATTAACCCCTTCACCCCCAAGGGTGGTTTGCACGTTATGGACCGGGCCAATTTTTACAATTCTGACCACTGTCCCTTTATGAGGTTATAACTCTGGAACGCTTCAACGGATCCTGGTGATTCTGACAATGTTTTCTCGTGACATATTGTACTTCATGATAGTGGTAAACTTTCTTTGATATTACCTGCGTTTATTTGTGAAAAAAATGGAAATTTGGTGAAAATTTTGAAAATTTCGCAATTTTCCAAATTTGAATTTTTATGCAATTAAATCACAGTGATATGTCACACAAAATACTTAATAAGTAACATTTCCCACATGTCTACTTTACATCAGCATCATTTTGGAACCAAAATTTTTTTTTGTTAGGGAGTTATAAGGGTTAAAAGTTGACCAGCAATTTCTCATTTTTACAACACCATTTTTTTTTAGGGACCACATCTCATTTGAAGTCATTTTGAGGGGTCTATATGATAGAAAATACCCAAATACCCAAGTGTGACACCATTCTAAAAACTGCACCCCTCAAGGTGCTCAAAACCACATTCAAAAAGTTTATTAACCCTTCAGGTGTTTCACAGGAATTTTTGGAATGTTTAAATAAAAATGAACATTTAACTTTTTTTCACACAAAATTTAATTCAGCTCCAATTTGTTTTATTTTACCAAGGGTAACAGGAGAAAATGGACCCCAAAAGATGTTATACAATTTGTCCTGAGTAAGACGATACCCCATATGTGGGGGTAAACCACTGTTTGGGCGCATGACAGAGCTCGGAAGCGAAGGAGCGCCATTTGACTTTTCAATGCAAAATTGACTGGAATTGAGATGGGACGCCATGTTGCGTTTGGAGAGCCACTGATGTGCCTAAACATTGAAACCCCCCACAAGTGACACCATTTTGGAAAGTAGACCCCCTAAGGAACTTATCTAGAGGTGTGGTGAGCACTTTGACCCACCAAGTGCTTCACAGAAGTTTATAATGCAGAACCGTAAAAATAAAACAAATTTTTTCCCACAAAAATTATATTTTAGCCCCCAGTTTTGTATTTTCCCGAGGGTAACAGGAAAAATTGGACCCAAAAAGTTGTTGTCCAATTTGTCCTGAGTACGCTGATACCCCATATGTGGGGGGGAACCACCGTTTAAGCGCATGGGAGGGCTCGGAAGGGATGGAGCGCCATTTGGAATGCAGACTTAGATGGAATGGTCTGCAGGCGTCACATTGCGTTTGCAGAGCCCCTAATGTACCTAAACAGTAAAAAACCCCCACAAGTGACACCATTTTGGAAAGTAGACCCCCTAAGGAACTCATCTAGATGTGTTGTGAGAGATTTGAACCCCTAAGTGTTTCACTACAGTTTATAACGCAGAGCCGTGCAAATAAAAAATATTTTTTTTTCCACAAAAATTATTTTTTAGCCCCCAGTTTTGTATTTTTCCAAGGGTAGCAGGAGAAATTAGACCCTATATATTGTTGTCCAATTTGTCCTGAGTACGCTGATACCTGATATCTGGGGGGGAACCACCGTTTGAGCGCATGGCAGAGCTCGGAAGGGAAGGAGCATCATTTGCAATGCAGACTTAGATGAATTGGTCTGCAGGCGTCACATTGCGTTTGCAGAGCCCCTAATGTTCCTAAACAGTAGAAATCCCCCACAAGTGACCCAATATTGGAAACTAGACCCCCTAAGGAACTTATCTAGTTGTGTTGTGAGAACTTTGAACCCCCAAGTGTTTCACTACAGTTTATAACGCAGAGCCGTGAAAATAAAAAAATAAAAAATTTCCCCCCAAAATTATTTTTTAGCCCCCAGTTTTGTATTTTCCCAATGGTAACAGGAGAAATTGGACCCCAAAAGTTGTTGTCCAATTTGTCTTGAGTACGCTGATACCCCATATGTGGGGGGGAACCACCGTTTGGGCGCATGGGAGGGCTCGGAAGGGAAGGAGCGCCATTTGGAATGCAGACTTAGATGGAATGGTCTGCAGGCGTCACATTGCGTTTGCAGAGCCCCTAATGTACCTAAACAGTAGAAACCCCCCACAAGTGACACCATTTTGGAAAGTAGACCCCCTAAGGAACTCATCTAGATGTGTTGTGAGAGCTTTGAACCCCCTAGTGTTTCACTACAGTTTATAACGCAGAGCCATGCAAATAAAAAATATTTTTTTGTTCCACAAAAATTATTTTTTAGCCACAGTTTTGTATTTTCCCAAGGGTAACAGGAGAAATTGGACCCCAAAAGTTGTTCTCCAATGTGTTCCGAGTACGCTGATACCCCATATGTTGGGGTAAACCCCTGTTTGGGCACACGGGAGAGCTTGGAAGGGAAGGAGCACTGTTTTACTTTTTCAACGCAGAATTGGCTGGAATTGAAATGGGACGCCATGTCACGTTTGGAGAGCCCCTGATGTGCCTAAACAGTGGAAACCCCCCAATTATAACTGAAACCCTAATCCACACACACCCCTAACCCTAATCCCAATGGTAACCCTAACCACACCTCTAACCCAGACACACCCCTAACCCTAATCCCAACCCTATTCCCAACCGTAAATGTAATCCAAACCCTAACTTTAGCCCCAACCCTAACCCTAACTTTAGCCCCAACCCTAAATCTAGCCCTAGCCCTAACCCTAGCCCTAACCCTAGCTCTAACCCTAACCCTAGCCCTAACCCTAGCCCTAACCCTAATGGGAAAATGGAAATAAATACATTTTTTAAATTTTTTTTATTTTTCCCTAACTAAGGCTACGTTCACATTAGCGTTCTGCGCCGCAGCGTCACCGCATGCGTCATGCGCCCCTATATTTAACATGGGGGCGCATGGACATGCGTTGCACTTGCGTTTTGCGACGCATGCATCACTGCGGCGCACGCATCATGGCGCAGAGGACGCAGCAAGTTGCATTTTTTGTGCGTACAAAATCAAGCAAAAAAAGGACGCATGCGTTGCAAAACGCAGCGTTGTGCATGCGTTGTGCATGCGGTGTTCCTGCGTTGTGTGTTGCGTCGCCGACGCTGCGGCGCACAACGCAAATGTGAACGTAGCCTAAGCGGGTGATGAAGGGGGGTTTGATTTACTTTTATAGCGGGTTATTTAGCGGATTTTTATGATTGGCAGCCGTCACACACTGAAAGACGCTTTTTATTGCAAAAAATATTTTTTGCGTTACCACATTTTGAGAGCTATAATTTTTCCATATTTGAGTCCACAGAGTCATGTGAGGTCTTGTTTTTTGCGGGACGAGTTGACGTTTTTATTGGTAACATGTTCGGGCACGGGAGATTTTTTGATCGCTTTTTATTCCGATTTTTGTGAGGCAGAATGACCAAAAACCAGCTATTCATTAATTTCTTTTGGGGGAGGCGTTTATACCGTTCCGCGTTTGGTGAAATTGATAAAGCAGTTTTATTCTTCGGGTCAGTACGATTACAGCGATATCTCATTTACATCATTTTTTTATGTTTTGGCGCTTTTATACGATAGAAGCTATTTTATAGAAAAAATAATTATTTTGGCATCGCTTTATTCTAAGGACTATAACTTTTTTATTTTTTCGCTGATGATGGTGTATGGCACCTCGTTTTTTGCGGGACAAGATGACATTTTCAGCGGTATCATGGTTATTTTTATCTGTCTTTTTGATCGCGTGTTATTCCACTTTTTGATTGGCGGTATGAGAATAAAGCATTGCTTTTTGCCTCGTTTTTTTTTTTTTTTTTTTTTTTTTTTACGGTGTTCACTGAAGGGGTTAACTAGTTATGTAGTTTTATAGGTGGGGTCGTTACGGACGCGGCGATACTAAATATGTGTACTTTTATTGTTTGATTTTTTTTTTATTTAGATAGAGAAATGTATTTATGGGAATAATTTTTTTTATTTATTTAGGAATTTTTTTTTTTTTTTTTTTTACACATGTGGACATTTTTTTAAAACTTTTTTACTTTGTCCCAGGGGGGGACATCACAGATCATTGATCTGGCAGTGTGCACAGCACTCTGCCAGATCTGCGATCTGCTGTGCAGGGCTGCAGGCTTACCAAGTGTCTGCTCTGAGCAGACACTCGGTAAGCCACCTCCCTCCCTGCAGGACCCGGATGCCGCGGCCATCTTGGATCCGGGACCTGCAGCGAGGAAGGAGGTAGGAGACCCTCGGAGCAACGCGATCACATCGCGTTGCTCCGGGGGTCTCAGGGAAGCACGCAGGGAGCCCCCTCCCTGCGCAATGCTTCCCTATACCGCCGGTACACCGCGATCATGTTTGATCGCGGTGTGCCGGGGGTTAATGTGCCGGGGGCGGTCCGTGACCGCTCCTGGCACATAGTGCCGGATGTCAGCTGCGATAGTCAGCTGACACCCGGCCGCGATCGGCCGCGCTCCCCCCGTGAGCGCGGCCGATCGTGCTGGACGTACTATTCCATCCTTGGGAAGTAGGGCCCACCCCACATGGACGGAATAGTACGTCCAATGACAGAAAGGGGTTAACAGCTTCCACTCTTCTGAGAAGGCTTTCTACAAGACCATTGTCATAATAATGTGAATATGCCATGTTTGAGTATCCACCTTAAAATTCCCATGGCTTTTCAGACACACGCTGTGGGCTTTTCCAACCCCGCTCTTCTACCTCTGCCTGTGTGTGAAATCCTATACTCCCCCCCCCCCCCCTCCTTCAAGAATTTATATGGCTTTACGCTGGGCAGTCAGACTCTGTGAAAATCCCTCATTCCCCCTCCCACCTGGTACTGGTTAAAACTCGTACAGAAAGCATGAGATTCTCTGAAGGTTATGTCTATTGGCACCGATCAGGGCTAGAGATATAAGAATTATATATTCCGGATGTCCATCGAGGGATCTATAACTCCCTGAAATCGCTAGAAGCTAAACCCAACGAGTGCAAAGAGCGGGTTTCTTTGTAAGCAGGTCATGAAATTACTCCGTGTTTACACTTAAAAGAATCCTCCTGATGAGGGGCACATCCTGATCATTGTGTCTTTCGTATACGAGATTCATACAGCGAGCTAGGCATAAAAATGGGTGCCATAACTCTAAGTAAAGGGGAGATTTCAGCCTCTAAGTGAGGTAACCACAGGGGGAGTGCCTGGGTTTTAGGCTAGGAAATAAATAAGTGAAGCAGCAGTCTTCACGTGTCTTTGTTTGGGGTCCTGCTGAGAGACAGGGGTGATGCACCTAGATATATGCTCGTCCTTCCCCCCACAGCACACGGTCAGCCATGAATTGATATGACATAACAAAATGTAAGTGTTTTTCAACTTTAATCCCATTTTATTTGTAATTAGATTGTACATATGATATTTGTCTTCTTTATAATATCTTTTTATACCCCTGTATGCTACATAGGAGGGTGAATGTCAGCAGATATGAAATGTCAAATATTAGCATACCGTTGCTCAACTGCATGAAGATACCAGAAAGCAGCATGTCTCACCTATACTTGAGGTGGCCAGAGAACGCACCCCGACGCGCGTTTCGCCGCTGTCAGCACCCGCTTTCTCAAGACATTTCATATCTGCTGACATTCACCCTCCTATGTAGCATGTGATGGAATTATCTGATGGTTTAGTGCTAGGAGTTCGTGTCTGTTAGATCTGCAGGAGCATGTGTTTCTCACCTCATTATATCAAGCATAGATGCTATTACCTTTGAGGGCCTAGGCATATCTGGTGTCTTTATATTTAAGCACTTTCATTACTGTGTTCGTGTGTGTTTTTATCTTTTTGTATTTGGTAAATAAATTTTCTAAAATCATTTTATACAACAAAAAGCTTCCGCGATTTTTCTCCGTTGTTTTAATTAACCTAGGGTGCAGTACCTGGTCTGACCTGAGGGTAAGGGGCCGCCAGAGAGCTGCAAGTTCCAAACCGGATCTGGGAAGTGGGATATAGATAAATCCCCTTCAGAAAGAACCAGGGGCAACCAAACAACCCTGGTTCATGACAAATTGGTGTGAGTGGTGGGGATGATAAAGGTATCCTCCCCGTGAACCGTGACAACCATGAATGAGCAAAAACACTCTGTTTGACCTGACAAATGCTCTTCTGGATGATGTTGAACGACAGCGCCTGGCCTGAGTGTTGAATGAGGTTGAGATCAGGGCTTTGTGCGGTCCTACACCAAATTCATACACCGGAGCACAGTCATGCAGGACAGAATAGAGATTTCTGCAAAACTCTCCACAAAGATGAAAGCATACAATAGTCCAACAGAGTGTTGTATATTTAAGGATTAAATGAAATCTGTCAGCAGGTTTTACTATATGTAATCAGAGAGAAGCATGATTTAGGGACAGAGACCCTGATTCCAGTGATGTGTGACTTACTGGCCTGTGTGTTGTTGTTCCAATAAAATCAGCATTTTATCAGAAGGAGATTATTAGAGGAACAGTTGCCTTGTGCTATGAGGCCCTCCTGGTCTGTGTAACCATGCCCCCACCACTGATGAGCAGCTTTATGGCAATCAGAGGTGTAGGTGGGGTTATACAGCGCTCAGAATTTAGAAAATTGGTAGATCTGCAGCAGAGATTTTATCAAAACCACACCAAGCAACCCAGTCAGTGATGCAATGTTGGAATCAGGATCTTCGTCACATCATGCTGCTCTCGGATTACACATATATATATATATATATATATATATATATATATATATACACACACATACACACACTACAGACAAAAGTTTGGACACACCTTCTCATTTAAAGATTTTTCTGTATTTTCATGACTATGAAAATTGTACATTCACACTGAAGGCATCAAAACTATGAATTAACAGGTGGAAGCTCATCAAGACAATGCCAAGAGTGTGCAAAGCAGTCATCAAAGCAAAAGGTGGCTACTTTGAAGAGCCTAGAATATAAGACATAATTTCAGTTGTTTCACACTTTTTTGTTAAGCATATATTTCTACATGTGTTAATTCATAGTTGTGATGCCTTCAGTGTGAATGTACAATTTTCATAGTCATGAAAATACAGAAAAATCTTTAAATGAGAAGGTGTGTCTAAACTTTTGGTCTGTACTGTATAAAAAAACAAACAAAAAAAAAACACATAGTATTATTATTCCTCCACCAAACTTTACAGATGCCACAGTGCATTCAGGGAATGAATATTCTCCTGGCATTCCCCTAAGGGCTTATTCAGACATTCGCGATTGTACTCATACGCAAAACTACAGTCTTAATTTTATGTGTTTTTGATCAGTTTGGTCAGTGTGTCATTGTTTATAATCAGAATTTCATAAGTTTTTCTAGTATGCAAAAAAAAAAAAACTGATGTAGATTTCTCAAGCTTCAATCAAAATCAGTGCTGTCTGATTTTTTCACGGACCCATAGTCTTTCATTGGTAGCATTCATCCGAGACTCTCTGTGATTTGGTGTGGTCTACTCGGTCTGCAAAAATATATGGACATGTGAGCAACCCTATAGACTATAGTGGAATTATGAGCTTAGAAAATATTTGCTATTTATTCACATTGATTTTGCTGTACCCACGCCCCCAATTCTGACATGGGTCATTCATAGCAATGGGCGGACCCATAGATGCTCAAGTCTGTCTGGTTTAGCCAAATATTTTTAAAAAGTTTGGTTTGGGTATCTGAACCCGGGCCCCATTCAGGTAAATAGGGGGCCCAAACATCCAGCGTTTCCCACGACGTCATCTGTGTGACATAGTGGGAAACATTAATAATAATAATCTTTATTTTTATATAGCGTTAACATATTCCGCAGCGCTTTACAGTTTGCACACATTATCATCGCTGTCTCCATTGGGGCTCACAATCTAAATTCCCTATCAGTATGTCTTTGGAATGTGGGAGGAAACCGGAGTACTCAGAGGAAACCCACGCAAACACGGGAAGAACATACAAACTCCTTGAAGATGTCCTTGGTGGGATTTGAACCCAGGACTCCAGCGCTGCAGGGCTGCAGTGCTATCCACTGAGCCACCGTGCTGCCCATTGCCTCTGATTGGTGGTATGTTTGTTACCGCTGGTTTGAGCACTGCAGTTCCCACGCTATCACACAGATGACAGCATGTGAGCTCTGACTGGTGGTAAAAAGGTTACCGGTAGTCACAAGTATCGGCTGATGAGAGTATTACTCGTATTATCGTACACCTGGTCTCGCTGATAGCAGCAAGAGCAGGTGTATGCTGATGAGAGTATTCACCAGCCAGCATCTGCGTAATAAATAAATAAAAAAATGTCATGGGGTCACCTCTATTTTTGCTAATCAACCCAGGTAAAGCTGACAGCTGCAGACTGCAGCCCCCAGCTGTCAACTTTATGTTGGCTGGTTATCAAAAATAGAGGGGTCCTACATTGATTTTTTTAAATTATTTAAATAAACAAATTAAAAAAATGGCATGGGGTCACCCCATTTTTGACAAACAGCCAAGCTAAAGCAGACAGCTGGAGGCTGGTATTCTCTGACTGGGAAGAGGCCATGGATATTGGCCCTCCCCAGCCTAAAAATAGAAGCCTGCAGCCTGCCCAGATAAGGTGCATCTATTAAATAAGCCAATTCTGGTGCTTTGCCCCGCTCTTCCCACTTGCCCTGGTTAAGTCCGCGTTTGCGGTCCGTGTACGGACACTAGGTGTTTGGTACAGACCCACGAACTTTACCATTCAGATTCACCCATCCTTAGTCATGTTTCTACATTTTCTCAATTCTAATTTTGGATAATGTAATTTACAGAGGCGTAACGAGCGCGGTAGCAGCAGTCGCCCCTGCAACCAGGCCTGGCAGATGAGGGACCTGCTGACACCAGCCCCTACTCGAGCTGGATGTGTGTTCTTGTACACACATTCAAAGGAAGTGTTTTGCACCATACAGACCCCATAAGGTCTGTGCGCCACAATACGCGCTGCTGGTCAATCAGAGCCCAGCACGTGATGTCAGCATGACCATGGCAGTGACATCATGCACTGCCATCGAACACTGAAGTCAGCTGCGCAAAGTGGGAGAACTGGGAAGGTGAGTAGGAGCATTTACTGCTTTTTTCCTGTGTATTGAATAACAGCAGGGCACATACTAGGATGGGGGCCATATACCAGGATGAGGCACAAGATGAGAGCCATATACAAGGATGAGGGCCATATACCATGATGAGACATATACCAGGATGGGGCTACATGTACCAGGATGAGGGCCATGTACCAGAATGGGGGCCATGTACTAGGATGGAGGACATGTACTAGTAATGGGTGACATATACCAGGATAGAGGACATGAACCAGGATGTCGCGACATATACCGAGATGGAGGACATGTACCAGGATGGGGTGACATGTTCAAGGATGGAGGACCATATGCCAGGATGGGGACCATATACCATGTTGAGGGCCATATATCAGGGTGGGGTTCATATATCAGGATGGGGAACATATACCAGGTTGGGCTGTGCATTATACTATATGGAGGACTGTGGGCTGTGTATTATACTACATGTTCCTACATGGGCTGTGCATTATACTACATGGATGAACATGAGCTGTGCCTTATACGGCATGAAGGATTATGGGGGGTTCATTATACTGTATGGAGGATTATGGAGGGTGCATTATATTATTTGGAGGGCTATAGGAAGTACAATATACTATATGGAGGACTGTGAGGTGTGCATTATACTATATGGAGGACTATGAGAGGTACATTATAATATAGGAAGGACTATGAGTGGTACATTATACTATATGGAGGACTAGGAGTGCATTATACTATATGGAGGACTATGAGAAGTGCATTATACTTCTGCTATGGGGTTCCATGAGTTCTATGTTCACCCCTGGTGAATATAATGGTTTATTTATTTTCTAAACATTAAAGAACAGTAGCAGAACGGGGGTATATATAAAAGGGTGGGGGGATATATAAACCAGGATAATTATTATTATTAATTTTTTATAGCGCCATTTATTCCATGGTGCTTTACATGAAAAAAGGTGGCAAACATAGACAAATACAATAAACATGAGCAAAAAACAAGGCACTAACAGGTACAGAAGGAGAGAGGACCCTGCCCGCAAGGGCTCACAGTCTGCAGGGGATGGATGAGGATTAGTGTTGAGCGATACCGTCCGATACTTGAAAGTATCGGTATCGGAAAGTATCGTCCGATACCGGCAAAGTATCGGATCCAATCCGATACCGATACCCGATACCAATACAAGTCAATGGGACTCAAGTATCGGACGGTATTCCTGATGGTTCCCAGGGTCAGAAGGAGAGGAAACTCTCCTTCAGGCCCTGGGAACCATATTAATGTGTAAAAGAAAGAATTAAAATAAAAAATATTGCTATACTCACCTCTCCGACGCAGCCTGCACCTTACCGAGGGAAGCGGCAGCGTTCTTTGTTTAAAATTCGCGCGTTTACTTGGTTACGTGAAGTCCCGGCTTGTGATTGGTCGCGGCGGCCATGTTGCCGGGACGCGGACCAATCACAGCAAGCCGTGACGTAATTTCAGGTCCTGCAGGATTTTAAAATTACGTTCCGGCGTTGTGATTGGTCCGCGTCCCGGCAACATGGCCGCCGCGACCAATCACAAGCCGGGACGTCACGGGAGGCTGGACACGCGCGCATTTTAAAATGTGCGCATGTCCAGCCTCCCGTGACGTCCCGGCTTGTGATTGGTTACGTCGCCCATGTGACCACGACGCGCCCAATCACAACGCCGGAACGTAATTTTAAAATCCTGCAAGGACCTGAAATTACGTCACGGCTTGCTGTGATTGGTCCGCGTCCCGGCAACATGGCCGCCGCGACCAATCACAAGCCGGGACTTCACGTAACCAAGTAAACGCGCGAATTTTAAACAAACAACGCTGCCGGTTCCCTCGCTGAGGTCCGGGCTGCGTCGGAGAGGTGAGTATAGCAATATTTTTTATTTTAATTCTCTCTTTTACACATTATTACATTAATGTTGTTTCGATACCCGATACCCGATACCACAAAAGTATCGGATCTCGGTATCGGAATTCCGATACAGCAAGTATCGGCCGATACCCGATACTTGCAGTATCGGAATGCTCAACACTAGTGAGGATACTCTAGGAGAGGGTAGAACTGGTTGTGCGGCGGTCCAGTAGGTTGAGAATCATTGCAAGCTGTAGGCTTGTCGGAAGAGTTTCTATGGTAGGCGAGAGTCTGATGTGTTGGTGTTCCAGAGTATAGGGGAAGCACGGGAGAAGTCTTGTATGTGGTTGTGGGAGGAAGAGATGAGACAAGAGTAGTGTTGAGCATTCCGATACCGCAAGTATCGGGTATCGGCCCTCTCTCCTTCAGACCCTGGGAACCATCAGGGATACCTTCCAATACTTGAGTCCCATTGACTTGTATTGGTATCGGGTATCGGTATCGGATCAGATCCGATACTTTGCCGGTATCGGCCGATACTTTCCGATACCAATACTTTCAAGTATTGGACGGTATCGCTCAACACTAGACAAGACTAGGGAAGGAGATCATGAGAGGATCGAAGGTTGCATGTAGGTAGGTACCAGGCGACCATGTCACAGATGTATGGAGGAGACAGGTTGTGAATGGCTTTGTATGTCATTGTTATGATGTACAATAACAAATTGTATTGTGGTACCGTGTTAGCCAGAAAAATCGATGTGAATATTTTTCTGCCCAATGATGACAGAAGTATTCTAGGAGTGATACCTTTATTGGCTAACCAGAAAATAATATGTTTGCAAGCTTTCAGAGCACAGTGGCTCCTTCTTCAGGCAAGATTACAAATAGATTAATAAGAGACAAGCACAATATTTAAAAAATAGTACAACAGGACATATGTCATTGTTAGTTAGTGTTTTGAACTGTAGCCTCTGGGCAATAGGAAGCCAATGAAGGGCCTTGCAGAGAGGAGAAGCTGGGGAATAACGGGGAGACAGGAGGATTAGTCGGGCAGCAAAGTGTAGGATGGATTGGAGTGGTGCCAGAGTGCTAGAGGGGAGGCCAGAGAGTAGGAGGTTGCAGTAGTCAAGGTGGGAGATGATAAGGGCGTGCACTAGTGTTTTTGCGGTTTTGGGGTCAAGGAATGCATGGATCCGGGAAATATTTTTGAGTTTGAGATGGCAGGAGGAGGCAAGGGTTTGGATATGTGGCTTGAAAGTGAGGGCAGAGTCGAGGATCACCCCGAGGCACCGAGCATGCGGGACTGGGGAAAGTGAGCAGCCATTGACATTGATGGATAGGTCTGGTGGAGGGGTAGAGTGAGATGGGGGAAAGATGATGAATTTTGTTTTGTCCATGTTCAGTTTTAGAAAGCGAGCAGAAAAGAAGGCCAAGAAAGCAGACAGACATTCTGGGATTTTGGTAAGGAGGTGAGGTCTGGTCCAGATAGGTAGATCTGCGCGTCATCGGCGTAGAGATGATACTGCAGACCATGGGATTCTATGAGCTGTCCCAGGCCGAAGGTGTAGATGGAGAAAAGTAGGGGTCCTAGAACTGAGCCTTGAGCAACACCAACAGACAAGGGGCGAGGTGAGGAGGTGGTGTGGGAGAGGGAGACACTGAATGTTCGGTCTGTTAGATATAACGAGATCCAGGATAGGGCCAAGTCTGTGATGCCAAGAGATGAGAGAATCTGTAGCAGGAGGGAGTGTTTCAGGCAGAAGACAGGTCCAAGAGAAGGAGGACAGAGTAGTGTCGCTTGCTCTTGGCGGTTAGTAGGTCACTGGTGACAATTAGGGCAGTTTCAGTTGAGTGATGGAGTTGGAAGCCAGGTTGTAACCAGTCAAAGAGGGAGCAGGAGGAGAGGTGGGAGGACAGTTCAAGTTGCACATGCTGTTCCAGTAGTTTTGAGGCATAAGGGAGAAGAGATATCGGGCGATAGCTAGACACAGAGGATGGGTCGAGGGAGGGCTTTTTGAGGATAGGTGTGATTTTGGCATGTTTGAAGGATGAGGGGAACACACCTGCTGTGATTGAGAGGTTGAAGATTTGTGTTAGGGTTGGGATGAAGACCGTGGCGAAGTTAGGGATGAGGTGGGACGGAAGCGGGTCAAGCGTGCAAGTGGTGAGGTGTGATCTTGACAGGAGGGTGGAGAGCTGATCTTCTGTCATGGTGGAGAAGCTGGTTTTGGAGGAACAGGGTTTAGCAACTAAGAGGGGCACTAGGCGCTGCAGGCCAAAGCTTTCTCTGATCATCTAATCTTCTGTTTAAAGAAAGAGGCAAAGTCTTCAGCAGAAATGAGAGGGGAGGGAGGAGGTGCTGGGGGACGGAGTAGCGAATTGAAAGTGTTGAAAAGCTTTTTAGGGTTGTGAGACAGGGAGGATATGTGAGATGAGAAGTTTGTTTTGCGGCAGTGAGCGTGGACTTGAAGCTGGCGAGGGACTGCTTGTATGCAATGAAGTGGTCGACAGAGCGGAATCGCTTCCATCTCTGCTCAGCGACCCTGGAAGCCCGTCTCAGTTCTTTGTTCAGACTGGTCAGGCAGGGCTGCCTGTTGATTGTACGAGTTTTGCTATGCATGAGGGGGGCAGCTGAATCGAGTGTTGCTGTTATTGTGGTGTTATAAAAAGTGGCAGCACCATCTGTGTCATGAAGAGAAGCTATGTCTGTAAGAGGAAGAAGGGACTCAGAGTGATTGTAAATTGAGGTGTTTGAGATTTCTGAGAGGGTGAGTTAGTGGAGTGGGGGTTGTGCACTAGGAGAAGAGAGGGAAGAGAATTTGAGTAGGTTGTGGTCAGACAGGGTAAGGGGTGAGTTAGTGAGACTAGTAAGGGAGCAAAGGCGGGTGAAGATGTGGTCCAGCGTGTCGCCATCTTTGTGAGTGGCCGCAGAGGACCATTGAGTAAGGCCGAAAGAGGCAGTGAGCGATAAAAGTTTAGAGACAGCTGAGGTGGAAGTATCAATGGAGATATTGAAGTCACCCATAATGATAGTGGGGATGTCAGCAGAGAGGAAATGAAGTAGCCAGGTGGTGAAATGGTCGAGAAAGGTGGAGATGGCTAGTTCTGGGGTGCGGTAGATGACAGCCAGTTGGAGGGGGAATACATGCGGACAGAGTGCACCTCAAACAGGAAGAGTAGCAGAGGGTGGTAGCGGGATTGGAGTAAAGGAGCAGGTGTCGGACAGTAGCAAGCCAACTCTTCCTCCATGTTTGTTGCTGGGGCGAGGGGTGTGAGAGAGGTGGAATCCGCCATAGGAAAGTGCAGCTGGAGAGGCCGAGTCAGAGGGGGTGAGCCAGGTTTCACTGATGCAGAGGAAGGAGAGCTTGTTGGTGATGAAGAGGTCACGGATAAATGGCAGTTTGTTGCAGACAGAGCGTGCATTCCACAGTGCTCCAAGTGCTCCAGGTAGCACTGCTCAAAAAAATAACGCGAACACTTAAACAACAGAATATAACTCCTAGTAAATCAAATTTCTGTGAAATCAAACTTTCCACTTAGGAAGCAACACTGTTTTACAATCAATTTCACATGCTGTTGTGCAAATGGAATAGACGACATATGGAAATTATTGGCAATTATCAAGACACACTCAATAAAGGAGTGGTTCTGCAGGTGGGGACCACAGACTACATTTCAGTACCAATGCTTTATGGCTGATGTTTTGGTCACTTTTGAATGTTGGTTGTGCTTTCACACTCGTGGTAGCATGAGACGGACTCTACAACCCACACAAGTGGCTCAGGTGGTGCAGCTCTTCCAGGATGGCACATCAATGCATGCTGTGGCAAGAAGGTTTGCTGTGTCTGTCAGCGTAGTGTCCAGAGGCTGGAGGCGTTACCATGAGACAGGCCAGTACACCAGGAGACGTGGAGGGGGGGCATATGAGGCAACAACCCAGCAGCAGGACCGCTACCTTAGCTTTTGTGCAAGAAGGAACAAGAGACCTTTAAAATGTCCTCCTGCAGGCCACAAATTTGCATGCGTCTGCACAAACGGTTAGAAAACGACTACATGAGGAAGTTCTGAGTGCCCGACGTCCACAGATGGGGGTTGTGCTCACAGCCCAACACTGTGCAGGATGCTTGGCATTTGCCACAGAACACCAGGATTGGCAAATTGACCACTGGCGTCCTGTGCTCTTCACAGATGAAAACAGGTTCACACTGAGCACATGTGATATACGTGACAGAGTCTGGAGACGCTGTGGAGAGTAATCCGCTGCCTGCAACATCCTTCAGCATGACCAGTTTGGCAGTGGGTCAGTAATGGTGTGGGGTGGCATTTCTTTGGGGGGCCGCACAGCCCTCCATGAGTTCGCCAGAGGTAGCCTGACCGCCATTAGATACCGAGATGAGATCCTCAGACCCCTTGTGAGACCATATGCTGGTGCAGTTGGCCCTGAGTTCCTCCTAATGCAGGACAATGCCAGACCTCATTAAGCTGGAGTGTGTCAGCAGGTCCTGCAAAATGAAGGGATTGAAGCTATGGACTGGCCCGCCCATTCCCCAGACCTGAATCCGATTGAACACATCTGGGACATCATGTCACCATCATGTCACCATCATGTCACCATCATGTCACCATCCACCAACATTACATTGCACCATAGACTGTCCAGGAGTTGGCGGATCCTTTAGTCCAGGTCTGGGAGTTGATCCCTCAAGAGACCATCCGCCACCTCATCAGGACATAAGGAGCATGCCCAGGTGTCTAGGGAGGTCATACAGGCACGTGGAGGCCACACACTACTGATCATCATTTCCTTGTCTTGAGGCATTTCCACTGAAGTTGGATCAGCCTGTAACTTCATTTTCCACTTTGATTTTGAGCATCATTCCAACTCCAGACCCCCGTGGGATATTAGTTGTGATTTACATTGATAATTTTTAGGTTCTATTGTTCTCAATACATTCCACTATTCCACTATGCAATGAATAAAGATTCACAACTGGAATATTTCATTCAGTGATATCAAGGATGTGGGATTTTAGTGTTCCCCCAATTTTTTTGAGCTATATATATATATATATATATATATATATATATATATATATATATATATATATACACACATGTACACACACATTATATATATACATATATAAATTATATATATAGTATATACAGTACAGAACAAAAGTTTGGACACCCCTTCTTATTTAAAGATTTTTCTGTATTTTCATGACTATGAAAATTGTAAATTCACACTGAAGGCATCAAAACTACGAATTAACACATGTGGAATTATACACTTAAAGTGTGAACCAACTGAAAATATGTCTTATATTCTAGGTTCTTCAAAGTAGCCACCTTTTGCTTTGATGACTGCTTTGCACACTCTTGGCATTCTCTTGATGAGCTTCAAGAGGTAATCAATTGAAATGGTCTTCCAACAATCTTGAAGGAGTTCCCAGAGATGCTTAGCACTTGTTGGCCCTTTTGCCTTCACTCTGCGGTCCAGCTCACCCCAAACCATCTCGATTGGGTTCGGGTCTGGTGACTGTGGAGGCCAGGTCATCTGGCTTAGCACCCCATCACTCTCCTTCTTGGTCAAATAGCCTTTACACAGCCTAAAGGTGTGTTTGGGGTCATTGTCCTGTTGAAAAATAAATGACGGTCCAAATAAACGCAAACCAGATGGAATAGCATGCCGCTGCAAGATGCTGTGGTAGCCATGCTGGTTCAGTATGCCTTCAATTTTGAATAAATCCCCAACAGTGTCACCAGCAAAGCACCATCACACCTCTTCCTCCATGCTTCACGGTGGGAACCAGGCATGTAGAGTCCATCCGTTCACCTTTTCTGCGTCACACAAAGACACGGTGGTTGGAACCAAAGATCTCAAATTTGGACTCATCAGACCAAAGCACAGCTTTCCACTGGTCTAATGTCTATTCCTTGTGTTCTTTAGCCCAAACAAGTCTCTTCTGCTTGTTGCCTGTCCTTAGAAGTGGTTTCCTAGCAGCTATTTTACCATAAAGGCCTGCTACACAAAGTCTCCTCTTAACAGTTGTTGTAGAGATGTGTCTGCTGCTACAACTCTGTGTGGCATTGACCTGGTCTCTAATCTGAGCTGCTGTTAACCTACGATTTCTGAGGCTGGTGACTCGGATAAACATATCCTCAGAAGCAGAGGTGACTCTTGGTCTTCCTTTCCTGGGGCGGTCCTCATGTGAGCCAGTTTCTTTGTCGCGCTTGATGGTTTTTGCAACTGCACTTGGGGACACTTTCAAAGTTTTCCCAATTTTTCGGAATGACTGACCTTCATTTCTTAAAGTAATGATGGCCACTCGTTTTTCTTTACTTAGCTGCTTTTTTCTTGCCTTAATACAAATTCTAACAGTCTATTCAGTAGGACTATCAGCTGTGTATCCACCAGACTTCTGCACAACACAACTGATGGTCCCAACCCCATTTATAAGGCTAGAAATCCCACTTACTAAACCTGACAGGGCACACCTGTGAAGTGAAAACCATTTCCGGTGACTACCTCTTGAAGATCATCAAGAGAATGCCAAGAGTGTGCAAAGCAGTCATCAAAGCAAAAGGTGGCTACTTTGAAGAACCTAGAATATAATACATATTTTCAGTTGTTTCACACTTTTTTGTTAAGTATATAATTCCAAATGTGTTAATTCATAGTTTTGATGCCTTCAGTGTGAATTTACAATTTTCATAGTCATGAAAATACAGAAAAAATAAATTATATATATTAGTCACTGAGGAAAGTGAATAGTGGCACCAGTGTTAAAACATGTAATCCTTTGTACGGAGGAGTTGAGCCGGATTATAGAGCCTTTATCAGCATATATGTCCAATTTGGAGGTGCTCAGCATATATCAACATATAGATATAAATAATTCAGAAAAAATAATGCGTCACTCTCCATGGCAGCTTGAATGAAAAGTCCTTTATTTTATGACTTTCATCTTAGATGGTAAGGTGCAGAGGGGTGTGGTTAGAGAGGAGAGAGGACATGTTATCCGAGCATGCTCATGTGCTAATAGAGCATCTTCGGCGTGCTCTAATACTATGTTTCAGTCACTGTGGCTGCATGTTTCATGTTTGTTCGACAGCCGCACACATGCTGGGATTGCCTGTTTGTTAGGCAATCCCTGAATGTGTTGCGACTGTCGAACAGCTGTCAGATATGCAGTGAGGACGACTAGAACATAGTATTATAGCACGCTGAAGATGCTCTATTAGCCCTCGAGCATTCTCCCTCATCACTATTGCCCATGTATATCTTATCACTATTGATATCACATACATTGGGTAGTTGAACCATTCAGGCTGTGCTTGAGGTGTGATAGGGAGCACAGCCCTGACAGGAACAGCACCCATAACTGTTTACTATGGAGTTACTACGCTGATAATTAGATTGGCTACAGTGAATTGTGGGAAATGTAGTTTCAACAGCTTCATGAATAAACCCTTGATGTCATTGTAAGGGGTTGGCAGGTTCCCTGTGTTGCGCCCTCTCCTCATTCTGAGTGCCCCCCGTGCACTCTTGTGTACATATATTATGTGCCTGTTTATTAATGTCTTGTTGTTTCTGTACTGTGGAATGTATGTCCTGTGTTTGTAATGTCTGATGTTTCACCATATTTGCTAAATGTATGTTAGCTTAAGGTACCTTCACACGAAGCGACGCTGCAGCGATAGCGACAACGATGCCGATCGCTGCAGCGTCGCTGTTTGGTCGCTGGAGAGCTGTCACACAGACCGCTCTCCAGCGACCAACGATGCCGAGGTCCCCGGGTAGCCAGGGTAAACATCGGGTTGCTAAGCGCAGGGCCGCGCTTAGTAACCCGATGTTTACCCTGGTTACCAGCGTAAAAGTAAAAAAAACAAACAGTACATACTCACCTGCGCGTCCCCCAGCATCTGCTTCCTGACACTGACTGAGCTCCGGCCCTAACAGCACAGCGGTGACGTCACCGCTGTGCTTTCACTTTCACTTTAGGGCCGGCGCTCAGTAAGTGTCAGGAAGCAGACGCTGGGGGACGCGCAGGTGAGTATGTACTGTTTGTTTTTTTTACTTTTACGCTGGTAACCAGGGTAAACATCGGGTTACTAAGCGCGGCCCTGCGCTTGGTAACCCGATGTTTACCCTGGTTACCAGTGTAAAACATCGCTGGTATCGTTGCTTTTGCTGTCAAACACAACGATACACGGCGATCGGACGACCAAATAAAGTTCTGGACTTTATTCAGCGACCAGCGACATCACAGCAGGATCCTGATCGCTGCTGCGTGTCAAACGAAACGATATCGCTAGCCAGGACGCTGCAACGTCACGGATCGCTAGCGATATCATTACAAAGTCGTTTCGTGTGAAGGTACCTTTAGGGAAAGGAGCTAGTTAATTTTGTGGGCTGGGTCAGGGGCTTCTAGAGAGGAGAAAGCTGCTGTCCCCAGTCAGTGAGCCCGGATACGTTGGATAGGGCAGACGTGTGCTACTGAAAGGGCACTGCCAGACTCAAGGATGGGAGAGATCTGTTGCCCCGGATCAAAGATTCATATGGACTGAAGGAGTACAACACAGGCTCCCAGGACTTGGGACAGGGCATTCACTGAAGGGTTCTCCGGTGCCCAGATTCCAGCGAGTAGACTACTGCGAACTTCGGCTGCTGCAGTTGTTGTGGGTACGGCCGCTGCCAGAGTCAGGGAGAGAGCAGGAAGCCTTAAAGTTGTCTTTTTGTCCACCTTTCATTTGTGTTCAATAAAAGTTATTTTCCCTGTTGGAGTACAGCTGCCTTCCAGACCCTTATTTGCCTGGACTACGGTGACCAGAGAAGAGAAGGTAACTCCTGGGGAAAAAGCTGTGACAGCCCTGTATTGCATGTACAAGGGGCTGGGGTGTTGGTGGACGGTGTTTTGTGGGTGAACCCGGCCAGGACTACCACCCTGGTCACCCTTGTTACATCATTATATGCATTTAGTATAACAGTGAAGACATAAAGACATTCTTCTTGTAAAAGTGGAGAAGATGACTAACACCTCTTCTGAAGACCTCTGTCATTATATTGTGTGTGAATTGTATTTTATTGTGTGTTTTACCCTTAAGTTGGCTACAATGTCCTGTTAGGGGTGAGGCAGCTAATAGTGGGGGAGGAGTAGATGGGCACTATTGGTTACTTACTGCTTTTTAAACTTAGTGGAGAGAGTTGGAGAGAAAGAAAGGACACCCTCAGAGTTCTGTCATAATTGGGTGTGTGTGAAGAAGCAGACCTTCAAGGGAGCAATGTACAGTGGTGGCAGTTTTGCTCATAGCAGGCAAGTTGTGGCACCTATGCAAGAAGATTTATAGCAAGTCTAAGTTATAGCCAGACCTGGAGGTCTTAGTGAAAGAATTATGGGATCAGCCAGGCTAGGGTATGGCTGTAAGGTAGTAGCCAGTGAGAGATCCCCTACACCATTCACAGAGTGCAGTTAGGGTGCAATAACACATTGACTCATGTGGCCCTGTACTGTGAAGATAGAGGCTGCCAGCATACACTGTTGTGTATATGTAACATTCTTCACAAGTATTGTGCCGTTTTCCATAACCACTACAAATGTGCCTCTGTATTGTGCAGAGAGAAAGTCAAGCATTGTTCCTGTTAACCGTTGTATATATGTTTTAAACCTCAGTAAACAAGATTTTATTTTTGCAACACCATCTGTTTTCTTCATCATGAAGTTAAAAGGGGTCCAGCACCACACAAATTGCACAAAAATGTATCCTGAAGGTGTCCGTAACAAAACTGCAGCCACATGCACACACCCAAGGACCCTTATGTAAGATGTTTAGAGGCATGGAACTAGTTGTCGGCCAAATTCCCCCCTTACAGTCTTACCTTCAGATTGACAATAGATAGGTTAAACCTATCTGTTTTTCTCACTATACTGTGAAGATCTTGCAGATGTGATGAGAGAAAAGCTCGGAAGGTAGATGTTAGGCCAACCGCACGAGCTTGCTGAAAGCATTGTAAATCGGCCCGAGTGTCACCCGCAAAAGGAGAGTTCAACGCTACAAGGTGCAGCTAAAAGAAAACAAAACATTTTTGATACTGTGATGTGTGCAAAAAATCGTAACATCTAAATCAAATAAACAAGCATCATTTTTTACTGCAAATGTATAAACTTTGAACATAATATGTAGTTTCACATATGTAAATGTGATTTTTTTATTTTTTTTACTCTATTAATGATTCATTTACATACAGGTTTTTAACATTTTTTTTTTAAGCTTAAAGCGCACTGGTCAGCACAATTTTGCTAAGTAAACTACAGACACTGACATGTTACTGCTGTTATACTGATTAAAATGATACCTGGGGTGAAGAAATCCATCTTGTGGTTCTTGTGTAATCAGTGTTAGAAGTTTTCCATTAATGAGATGCTCGTGCTCCAGAGCTGGACTGTGTTAAATATTAATTATTGAATTATTCTTAAATCTCAATCCTGTACCGAGCATATTGCTTCTTGCTGATGTTACAAAAGCTATTTATGTATATAGGAGTTCAGAGCATAAGTCGATGCCATATAAAGGGTAACACGTGGTCTGTAGACACATAAATAAACACAGCTCTTAGGAGGGTGGGGGGTCTTTTGTCACGTGGGACTGCCACCTCCTGCTTCACCAGCATTCTCCATGGATATCTGACAAGTCACAAGGAAGGACAGCTGGCAGCAGTAGCCATCATGACCTTCAAACTTCACACAGACAGACGGGTTTTAGCATCCAAACTTTGGGGAAGATGAGTATAAGTGCTGATATCTACACATGGACAATCTGTTCGTAACCATTTCGTCTATTTTTATGTTTTGCTGCAATATGATTTTTCTGTGGACAATTCAATAAACCACTACCTTTTTCATGAGAATATCATGACATTTTTCTTTAAGAGTAATGCACCTGGTGAATAGTCTTGATTAAATAAATGTGCAAAATAAGCATATTTAACATTGGCCGAGCCAGCCAGTTTTGATTTTTTGTGCTATTTTTACGTGAATTTCCTTCATTCTTGCACACAAGGTGACGACGGAAGAGAGTTCGCTAGATATTGTGCAAGTATTCATGAATTTCACTTCAAAACTTCAAGTCACAAAGATCTCACAAGAAGAACCTACGAATTACAGAGACTAACGGGTGTCAGTTGAATTGACAAGTAGTAAGAGTACTACAAGTGCCGGACGTGCTAAAAATAGCCGTGCTGAAGTTCACAGTTCAGCGTTGTAAAGACAAGCTGAGATATTTCAGAGGAACTCAAGGTAAGAACAATGGATTTGATTAATTCTTATGCTAAATCAAGTCAGATAGAATTTGTAAGTTTGTACAGATCTAGTGTAGAAATATTTTGGCTTTCTTTATTTGCAGAATTATTGCAAAACAATGGGGAGACAAAAAGCGCAATAGGGTCTTATCCACGTTACAAGAAGAATATACACCAAATTTGCTCACCTGGTTAGGATGAGATTAGAGCATGTAGATAGCGGCTGCTGCAGATCCACAGGTCTTCACCGACCAGAGAAATTAATGTCTTCAAAAGGAGATTTGTAGTTAAATTTCCGCGCTGCCGCTAAGATGAATTTCAGGAGAGTATAGTTGATTCACAGTGGTTTTATTCAACGCGTTTCAGGAGTCTCATGCCCCCTTCATCAGGAAATACCACACCTGGTATGGTATTTCCTGATGAAGGGGGCATGAGACCCCTGAAACGTGTTGAATAAAACCACTGTGAATCAACTATACTCTCCTGAAATTCATCTTAGCGGCAGCGCGGAAATTTAACTACAAATCTCCTTTTGAAGACATTTATTTGCAGAATGCAAGATCGCAAATTTAAAGTTAGATTCTAAGCTAGTATCTAGGAAAAAAGAAAAAGAGCAACTGAAAGATATATTACACATGGTTAATGTATTTCATGAGTTTGATACAGAGAAGTCCAAAAAAGATTGTGTAGAAAGAATTTCTAAGGAAATGGAAATTAATGATGTTCCCAAGATTGACTGCAATGTGAAGAGTGAGGAAGATGAAGAAGTGAAGCGCATGTCATTAATGGCCACTCAAGGTGACCTTGACTTTGTGCCTCATGATGAAAAACAAGATGGCGGACACGTAGGAGACCTGACAACTGACAAAGATGATGTACAAGAGACAGATGTAGAAGGGCCCAAAATAGAAGAAGACTCAGAGGCCCATCTCCAAATTAAATCTAGAAAAACCTTGTTAAAATTATGCAAAATCATTCCTGCATATGATGACAAAATCGATGTGTGCAGAAATTCAGAGATTTTTGAAAGTTTTGCCGATAAGTATGATCCGACTAATCAGGAGAAAAATAAATTGTTTAAAATTTGGCTACCAGTAATTTTTATCAGAAGATTCTCATTAAAAATGCAGGATGAGTTCCATGAAGAAATGACTGATGTAGAAAGATTAAAAATTTTGATATTTTGTGGATTAAAAGAAAATTATCTAGATCTTGATATTCTTCTAAAATTGAGGATTGGCCGGAAAGAATGTACTTTTACCTTCATGTCTATTTTTGAAAGGGTTTACAGACTGGTCAGTACTAATTCCAATAAAAAATCAATGATAAATTGTTTTGTAAACAAATTTAGATTCCTAAATCCTGTATCTCGTGTTATTGCTTCACAAAAAGATTCATTATATGAATGTGCGCAATCCCTCGATTTTTCTAGAAAACATGAGAATCTTGAAAGGAAAACAAATCATACTAAGTTTTTTAAACCAAGCAGAATTATATCTTATCAGAAGCCAAAATCAAAATCTCCAAAACTGACCCAAAATCAAATCTATGAAGTACGAAGAAAATTACATATTTGCTACAAACCCTATGAGTCTTCCACTGAAGCTGCACTGAAAGGGTTAAAAGCTGAAGGGTCAGATCTGTCTGTAAAGATGGCGGAAATTGACAGACAGAAACAAGTGAGTATCCCAGGGGCAGCTCAACTGAACACTCCATTATCTCAGCTCATAAGTTTAAAAATTACCTTGTTAAATAGAGCTTTCCAACAGATTATTGACAGAGAGGTAAATTTTGGTTTAGGAATTGGCTAAAAATGTAATCATATTATATGATGTGTAGATGAGATATACAATGTGTTATTTATTAATATGTAATTATTTTATACAATATATTTCTGCAGTTATATATATATATTAATATAGTATACAGTAAATACTGTAGCATATTTGTATAAGTACAGACTATATTAACTGTATTTTTATATGTATATATATATATATATATATATATATATATATATATATATATATATATATATATATATATACACTCACCGGCCACTTTATTAGGTACACCATGCTAGTAACGGATTGGACCCCCTTTTGCCTTCAGAACTGCCTCAATTCTTCGTGGCATAGATTCAACAAGGTGCTGGAAGCATTCCTCAGAGATTTTGGTCCATATTGACATGATGGCATCACACAGTTGCCGCAGATTTGTCGGCTGCACATCCCAAAGATGCTCCATACAAGGCAGGATGGATCCATGCTTTCATGTTGTTTACGCCAAATTCTGACCCTACCATCCGAATGTCGCAGCAGAAATCGAGACTCATCAGACCAAGCAACGTTTTTCCAATCTTCTACTGTCCAATTTCGATGAGCTTGTACAAATTGTAGCCTCAGTTTCCTGTTCTTAGCTGAAAGGAGTGGTACCCGGTGTGGTCTTCTGCTGCTGTAGCCCATCTGCCTCAAAGTTCGACGCACTGTGCGTTCAGAGATGCTCTTAGGCCTACCTTGGTTGTAACGGGTGGCGATTTGAGTCACTGTTGCCTTTCTATCAGCTCAAACCAGTCTGCCCATTCTCCTCTGACCTCTGGCATCAACAAGGCATTTCCGCCCACAGAACTGCCGCTCACTGGATTTTTTTTCTTTTTCGGACCATTCTCTGTAAACCCTAGAGATGGTTGTGCGTGAAAATCCCAGTAGATCAGCAGTTTCTGAAATACTCAGACCAGCCCTTCTGGCACCAACAACCATGCCACGTTCAAAGGCACTCAAATCACCTTTCTTCCCCATACTGATGCTCGGTTTGAACTGCAGGAGATTGTCTTGACCATGTCTACATGCCTAAATGCACTGAGTTGCCGCCATGTGATTGGCTGATTAGAAATTAAGTGTTAACAAGAAGTTGGACAGGTGTACCTAATAAAGTGGCCGGTGAGTGTATATATATATATATATATATATATGAAAAGAAAAAGGAACAGCACAGAGATACTTATCTTCGGGTGCAAGGCCCCCAGACAACCAGTCCACAGATCATCCAAGTTTCATATATTTCAAAAAAAGAGGCAGCACTCCATTGTTTCACTGAAACAATGGAGTACTGCCTCTTTTTTTGAAATATATATATATATATATACCAAACCAGGGAAAAAAAGGCAGCACTCTAGTTCTTTTTAAAGATGAAAAAAACTTGTGAAGTTTATTCAGACCCACATCTCTATACAACGTTTCGGCTCACACTGAGCCTTTCTCAAGCAGTGGGTGATAACATTTCATGTGCTTTTATACATATAATCACCAATCATTTACATCATATGATAGCCATACATGTGTTTTGACTAAGCGTGCATAAATATAATCATTAAAACTTGCTCCATGTGCTCTCTTGTACATCATAAAGTGCATTGTGCGGAGGTGCTCTAGTGCAGATATTTATCTCCATATTCATTTCACTATTACCACTTTCCTATATTTTATCCATATCTCTTATAATGTATATATATTTTTGTTTTCATTAGTGTCCCTTACCCTGCCGGATTCTAAAGGCCTCAATGTAGAATTTAAAATCCATCCTAGCATGTATCAGCCCTAAAAGCTATGAATCTAGGAATCAGATGTATATACTCCTGTTATTAGTGTAAAATATGTAATTTTGGATAAAATGCTCCAATTTTAATATATGTAATGTTTGTGTTTTTTAGAGACATCTCCATTCTCAAGAAGATATATATGCCCCTTGCTCTGTCGGATGATGGAATGGAACACACTGGGAATATGTACAAAAATTTCTAAAAAAATATATATGCTCTTATTCCCAATAATTGTTTCTATGGAGAGAGTATATTTAGTATAAACACACCCATAGTTGGACTGCTGACCAGTTGAGATAATCTGTATAAGTTCAAATAAATATTAACATAGCAAGCAATATCTGTCTATGGTAGACTTATTTTTTCTTCTTTTTTATAAAAAGCAACCTCTCCTTTTTCTCTCCATAACCTCCTTTATACATAACCTATAGAGTCCTTATATAAAATACACCTCTTGGATACTAGGCTTGACAGAGTTGCACTTATATGGGTCCTGCTGCAGGGATGATGTGACCTGAAAGGGTTACACATCAACGTGGAGGCCTATTGGCAGCGCAAGAGAGCACATGGAGCAAGTTTTAATGATTATATTTATGCACGCTTAGTCAAAACACATGTATGGCTATCATATGATGTAAATGATTGGTGATTATTAGTGTTGAGCATTCCGATACTGCAAGTATCGGGTATCGGCCGATACTTGCTGTATCGGAATTCCGATACCGAGATCCGATATTTTTGTGATATCGGGTATCGGTATCGAAACAACATTAATGTAAAAATGTGTAAAAGAGAGAATTAAAATAAAAAATATTGCTATACTCACCTCTCCGACGCAGCCTGCACCTTACCGAGGGAAGCGGCAGCGTTCTTTGTTTAAAATTCGCGCTTTTCTTTCCTTTACGTGAGTCCCGGCTTGTGATTGGTTGCGTGCCGCCCATGTGACCGGGACGCAACCAATCACAGCAAGCCGTGACGTAATTTCAGGTCCTTAAGGATTTTAAAATTACGTCCCGGCTTTGTGATTGGTTGCGTCGCAGTCACATGGGAGACGCAACCAATCACAAGCCGTGACGTCACGGGAGGCTGGACACGCGCGCATTTTAAAATGGGCGCGTGTCCAGCCTCCCGTGACGTCCCGGCTTGTGATTGGTTGCGCCGCGATCAACCAATCACAAGCCGGGAGGCTGGACACGCGCGCATTTTAAAATTTTAAAATGCGCGCGTGTCCAGCCTCCCGGCTTGTGATTGGTTGACCGCGGCGCAACCAATCACAAGCCGGGACGTCACGGGAGGCTGGACACGCGCCCATTTTAAAATTTTAAAATGCGCGCGTGTCCAGCCTCCCGGCTTGTGATTGGTTGCGCCGCGGTCAACCAATCACAAGCCGGGACGTCACGGGAGGCTGGACACGCGCCCATTTTAAAATTTTAAAATGCGCGCGTGTCCAGCCTCCCGGCTTGTGATTGGTTGACCGCGGCGCAACCAATCACAAGCCGGGACGTCACGGGAGGCTGGACACGCGCCCATTTTAAAAAGCGCGCGTGTCCAGCCTCCCGTGACGTCACGGCTTGTGATTGGTTAATGGCGGCCATGTTGCCGGGACGCGGACCAATCACAGCAAGCCGTGACGTAATTTCGTCACGGCTTGCTGTGATTGGTCCGCGTCCCGGCAACATGGCGTCGTGACCAATCATAAGCCGGGACGTCACTGGAGGCTGGACACGCGTGCTTTTTAAAAAGCGCGCGTGTCCAGCCTCCCGTGACGTCACGGCTTGTGATTGGTTAATGGCGGCCATGTTGCCGGGACGCGGACCAATCACAGCAAGCCGTGACGTAATTTCGTCACGGCTTGCTGTGATTGGTCCGCGTCCCGGCAACATGGCCGCCCTGACCAATCACAAGCCGGGACTTCACGTAACCAAGTAAAAGCGCGAATTTTAAACAAACAACGCTGCCAGTTCCCTCGCTGAGGTCCAGGCTGCGTCGGAGAGGTGAGTATAGCGATATTTTTTATTTTAATTCTTTCTTTTACACATTTATATGGATCCCAGGGCCTGAAGGAGAGTTTCCTCTCCTTCAGACCCTGGGAACCATCAGGAATACCGTCCGATACTTGAGTCCCATTGACTTATATTGGTATCGGGTATCGGATTGGATCCGATACTTTGCCGGTATCGGCCGATACTTTACGATACCGATACTTTCAAGTATCGGACGGTATCGCTCAACACTAGTGATTATATGTATAAAAGCACATGAAATGTTACCACCCACTGCTTGAGAAAGGCTCAGTGTGAGCCGAAACGTCGTATAGAGATGTGGGTCTGAATAAACTTCACAAGTTTTTTTCATCTTTAAAAAGAACTGGAGTGCTGCCTTTTTTTCCCTGGTTTGGTATACTATTTGGGTGGATGAATGGACCGTCTTACCTAGGAGGCCTGGCACCCATTGGTGAGCATTGTGCTGTTCCAATTTTTATATCTATTTTTGTCCGGAAATACGTACACAGCAAAATAGACATTGTCATAATAACAGGGTCTGTACCACAGGACTGGCGTATAGCAAATGTGGTGCCAATATTCAAAAAAGGGGCAAAAACTGAACTCGGTAATTATAGGCCAGTAAGCTTAACCTCTACTGTGGGTAAAATCCTGGAGGGCATTCTAAGGGATACTATACTGGAGTATTTGAAGAGGAATAACCTTATGACCCAGTATCAGCACGGGTTTACTAGGGACCGTTCATGTCAGACTAATTTGATCAGCTTCTATGAAGAGGTAAGTTCCGGACTGGACCAAGGGAACCCAGTGGACGTAGTGTATATGGACTTTTCCAAAGCTTTTGATACGGTGCCACACAAAAGGTTGTTACATAAAATGAGAGTAATGGGGATAGGGGAAAATATGTGTAAGTGGGTTGAGAGCTGGCTCAGGGATAGGAAACAAAGGGTGGTTATTAATGGAGCACACTTGGACTGGGTTGCGGTTAGCAGTGGGGTACCACAGGGGTCAGTATTGGGCCCTCTTCTTTTTAACATATTTATTAATGACCTTGTAGGGGGCATTCAGAGTAGAATTTCAATATTTGCAGATGACACTAAACTCTGCAGGGTAATCAATACAGGGGAGGACAATTTTATATTACAGGATGATTTATGTAAACTAGAAGCTTGGGCTGATAAATGGCAAATGAGCTTTAATGGGGATAAATGTAAGGTCATGCACTTGGGTAGAAGTAATAAGAAGTATAACTATGTGCTTAATTCTAAAACTCTGGGCAAAACCGTCAATGAAAAAGACCTGGGTATATGGGTGGATGACAAACTCATATTCAGTGGCCAGTGTCAGGCAGCTGCTACAAAGGCAAATAAAATAATGGGATGTATTAAAAGAGGCATAGATGCTCATGAGGAGAACATAATTTTACCTCTATACAAGTCACTAGTTCGACCACAATTAGAATACTGTGCACAGTTCTGGTCTCCGGTGTATAAGAAAGACATAGCTGAACTGGAGCAGGTGCAGAGAAGAGCGACCAAGGTTATTAGAGGACTGGGGGGTCTGCAATACCAAGATAGGTTATTACACTTGGGGCTATTTAGTTTGGAAAAACGAAGACTAAGGGGTGATCTTATTTTAATGTATAAATATATGAGGGGACAGTACAAAGACCTTTCTGATGATCTTTTTAATCATAGACCTGAGACAGGGACAAGGGGGCATCCTCTACGTCTGGAGGAAAGAAGGTTTAAGCATAATAACAGACGCGGATTCTTTACTGTAAGAGCAGTGAGACTATGGAACTCTCTGCCGTATGATGTTGTAATAAGTGATTCATTAATTAAATTTAAGAGGGGACTGGATACCTTTCTGGAAAAGTATAATGTTACAGGGTATATACACTAGATTCCTTGATAAGGCGTTGATCCAGGGAACTAGTCTGATTGCCGTATGTGGAGTCGGGAAGGAATTTTTTTCCCCATGGTGGAGTTACTCTTTGCCACATGGGTTTTTTTTGCCTTCCTCTGGATCAACATGTTAGGGCATGTTAGGTTAGGCTATGGGTTGAACTAGATGGACTTACAGTCTTCCTTCAACCTTAATAACTATGTAACTATGTAACTATGTAACTATGTATTACACTTAAATATTTACTCTGAAGCCATTTTTGTTGTTCCATGGAGAAGAGTGTCATGGAGCATGGAGTGTTTTTATATACATCTGAAGATGAGGAACGTATCCTTGGTGGGCTTGATGGAGAGGCAATTTTTTTTAAAGACGCCATCTATACTAGAATTAAAACTAATTAAAAGTATGAAAGCGACAGCAAACGCATGATTAATCTGCAGTTACATATGATGACTTTGGGCCAGTATTATAAAGAAGGCAAAATTCCCAGGGGCTTAAGGTCAAATATACGCCCAAATTTATTTCAAGGGAATACATCATATTGTGCACGCTTTGTCATGATATCGAACAAATATGCTATGGACACTATTTTATTAAATATAGAGTTTTTGCAAAATGAGATCAAGAAACTACAAGAAAACATAGAAGGATTTGAATGTAGAATTAAGACACAAATAACAATTGAAGAATGGAATATATTTAAAGAAAAAATTGACAAAGAATGTGTGAAATTGCGGAATGAACTAGAAGAAATTAAAAGAAGAAAGTGGAACAGAGACTTAGAGGACTATGAATTGGGACATGTATATATGTGGCAGAGGGAAAGCAATAAGCCTATATGGAAAAAGGAAGGTGGTGATAGGAGAAACCGATATGGTCAGGATGATGAGAGGCTAATGAATAACGATGGTGATGGTTTTTCTTATAGAACAGGAAAATGTAACAGATGGTCAAACAAGCGCAAGAGGAGAGGAGGCAAGCGGCATCACCGTGAACAAAAGAAAGCCAGAGAAGAACAGACAACAACCTCAGAGGCAGGCAGCCAACAAGAAACGGGAACAGACCTCGTAATTAACATCTCTGAAAAGGTATTAACACAATCACAGGTCTCAATCTTGAGTAGAGGACTATCCTTTGCCCCATGCTCACATACAGATTGGTTTAATCTGCAAATAGACTTGGAGAGATTTTTTAGAACATTAAAATTGAAGGAATGGTTTAACCCCTTCATGACCCAGCCTATTTTGGCCTTAATGACCTTGCCGTTTTTTGCAATTCTGACCAGTGTCCCTTTATGAGGTAATAACTCAGGAACGCTTCAACAGATCCTAGCGATTCTGAGACTGTTTTTTCGTGACATATTGGGCTTCATGTTAGTGGTAAATTTAGGTAGATAATTTCTGAGTTTATTTGTGAAAAAAACGGAAATTTGGCAAAAATTTTGAAAATTTTGCAATCTTCACATTTTGAATTTTTTTGTTAAACCAGAGAGTTATGTGACACAAAATAGTTAATAAATAACATTTCCCACATGTCTACTTTACATCAGCACAATTTTGGAAACAAATTTTTTTTTGCTAGGAAGTTATAAGGGTTAAAATTTGACCAGTGATTTCTCATTTTTACAACAAAATTTACAAAACCATTTTTTTTAGGGACCACCTCACATTTGAAGTCAGTTTGAGGGTTCTATATGGCTGAAAATACCCAAAAGTGACACCATCCTAAAAACTGCACCCCTCAAGGTGCTCAAAACCACATTCAAGAAGTTTATTAACCTTTCAGGTGTTTCACAGCAGCAGAAGCAACATGGAAGTAAAAAATGAACATTTAACTTTTTAGTCACAAAAATGATCTTTTAGCGAAAATTTTTTTATTTTCCCAAGGGTAAAAGGAGAAACTGGACCACGAACGTTGTTTTCCAATTTGTCCTGAGTACGCTGATACCTCATATGTGGGGGTAAACCACTGTTTGGGCGCACGGCAGGGCTCGGAAGGGAAGGAGCGCCATTTGACTTTTTCAATGAAAAATTGGCTCCAATCTTTAGCGGACACCATGTCGCGTTTGGAGAGCCCCCATGTGCCTAAACATTGGAGCTCCCCCACAAGTGACCCCATTTTGGAAACTAGACCCCCCAAGGAACTTTTCTAGAAGCATAGTGAGCACTTTAAACCCCCAGGTGCTTCACAAATTGATCCGTAAAAATGAAACAGTACTTTTTTTTCACAAAAAAATTATTTTAGCCTCAGTTTTTTCATTTTCACATGGGCAACAGGATAAAATGGATCCTAAAATTTGTTGGAAAATTTCTCCTGAGTACACCGATACCTCACATGTGGGGGTAAACCACTGATTGGGCACATGGTAAGGCTCGGAAGGGAAGGAGCGCCATTTGACTTTTTGAATGAAAAATTATCTCCATCGCTAGCAGACACCATGTCACGTTTGGAGAGCCCCCGTGTGCCTAAACATTGGAGCTCCCCCACAAGTGACCCCATTTTGGAAACTAGACCCCCCAAGGAACTTATCTAGAAGCATAGTGAGCACTTTAAACTCTCAGGTGCTTCACAAATTGATCCGTAAAAATGAAAAAGTACTTTTTTTTCACACAAAATTTTTTTTAGCCTCAATTTTTTCATTTTCACATGGGCAACAGGATAAAATGGATCCTAAAATTTGTTGGGCAATTTCTCCTGAGTACGCCGATACCTCATATGTGGGGGTAAACCACTGTTTGGGTGCACGGCAAGGCTCGGAAGGGGAGGCGTGCCATTTGACTTTTTGAATGGAAAATTAGCTCCAATCGTTAGCGGACACCATGTCGCGTTTGGAGAGCCCCTGTGTGCCTAAACATTGGAGCTCCCCTACAAGTGACCCCATTTTGGAAACTAGACCCCCCAGGGATCTTATCTAGATGCATAGTGAGCACTTATAACCCCCAGGTGCTTCACAGAAGTTTATAACGCAGAGCCGTCAAAATAAAAAATAATTTTTCTTTCCTCAAAAATGATTTTTAGCCCAGAATTTTTTATTTTCCCAAGGGTAATAGGAGAAATTGGACCCCAAATGTTGTTGTCCAGTTTGTCCTGAGTACGATGATACCCCATATGTGGGGGTAAACCACTGTTTGGGTGCACCGCAGGGCTCGGAAGGGAAGGCACGCCATTTGGCTTTTTGAATGGAAAATTAGCTCCAATCATTAGCGGACACCATGTCGCGTTTGGAGAGCCCCTGTGTGCCTAAACATTGGAGCTCCTGCATAAGTGACCCCATTTTATAAACTAGACCTCCAAAGGAACTAATCTAGATGTGTGGTGAGCATTTTGAACCCCCATGTGCTTCACAGAAGTTTATAACGCAGAGCCATGAAAATAAAAAATAATTTTTCTTTTCTCAAAAATGATTTTTTAGCCCACAATTTTTTATTTTCCCAAGGGTAACAGGAGAAATTGGACCCCAAAAGTTGTTTTCCAGTTTCTCCTGAGTACGCTGATACCCCATATGTGGGGGTAAACCACTGTTTTGGCACACGTCGGGGTTTGGAAGGGAAGTAGTGACGTGTTGAAATGCAGACTTTGATGGAATGCTCTGCGGGCGTCAGGTTGCGTTTGCAGAGCCCCTGATGTGCCTAAACAGTAGGAACTCCCCACAAGTGACTCCATTTTGGAAACTAGACCCCCAAGGGAACTTATCTAGATGTGTGGTGAGCACTTTGAACCCCCAAGTGCTTCACAGAAGTTTATAACGCAGAGCCGTGAAAATAATAAATGTGTTTCCTTTCCTCAAAAATATTTTTTTAGCCCAGAATTTTTAATTTTTGCAAGGGTAACAGGAGAAATTTGACCCCAAAAGTTGTTATCCAGTTTCTCCTGAGTACGCTGATACCCCATATGTGGGGGTAAACCACTGTTTGGGCACACGTCAGGGCTCGGAAGGGAAGTAGTGACATTTGAAATGCAGACTTTGATGGAATGGTCTGCGGGCATCACGTTGCATTTGCAGAGCCCCTGATGTGCCTAAATAGTAGAAACACCCCACAAGTGACCCCATTTTGGAAACTAGACCCCCGAAGGAACTTATCTAGATGTGTGGTGAGCACTTTCAACCCCCAAGTGCTTCACAGAAGTTAATAACGCAGAGCCGTGAAAATAAAAAATAATTGTTCTTTCCTCAAAAATTATGTTTTAGCAAGTAATTTTTTATTTTTGCAAGGGTAACAGGAGAAATTGGACCCCAACAGTTGTTGCCCATTTTGTCCTGAGTACGCTGGTACCCCAAATGTGGGGGTACACCACTGTTTGGGCGCACGTCGGGGCTTGGAAGGGATGGAGCACCATTTGACTTTTTGAACTCAAGATTGGCTGTAATCAATGGTGGCGCCATGTTGCGTTTGGAGACCCCTGATGTGCCTAAACAGTGGAAACCCCTCAATTCTAACTTCAACACTAACAACAACAAAAATATATATACATTATAAGAGATATGGATAAAATATAGGAAAGTGGTAATAGTGAGATGAATATGGAGATAAATATCTGCACTAGAGCACCTCCGCACAATGCACTTTATGATGTACAAGAGAGCACATGGAGCAAGTTTTAATGATTATATTGATGCACGCTTAGTCGAAACACATGTATGGCTATCAAATGATGTAAATGATTGGTGATTATATGTATAAAAGCACATGAAATGTTACCACCCACTGCTTGAGAAAGGCTCAGTGTGAGCCGAAACGTTGTATAGAGATGTGGGTCTGAATAAACTTCACAAGTTTTTTTCATCTTTAAAAAGAACTGGAGTGCTGCCTTTTTCCCCTGGTTTCGTATATATATATATATATATATATATATATATATATATATATATACATATATATATACACTCACTGGCCACTTTATTAGGTACACCTGTCCAACTTCTTGTTAACACTTAATTTCTAATCAGCCAATCACATGGCGGCAACTCAGTGCATTTAGGCATGTAGACATGGTCAAGACAATCTCCTGCAGTTCAAACCGAGCATCAGTATGGGGAAGAAAGGTGATTTGAGTGCCTTTGAACGTGGCATGGTTGTTGGTGCCAGAAGGGCTGGTCTGAGTATTTCAGAAACTGCTGATCTACTGGGATTTTCACGCACAACCATCTCTAGGGTTTACAGAGAATGGTCCGAAAAAGAAAAAAAATCCAGTGAGCGGCAGTTCTGTGGGCGGAAATGCCTTGTTGATGCCAGAGGTCAGAGAATGGGCAGACTGGTTCGAGCTGATAGAAAGGCAACAGTGACTCAAATCGCCACCCGTTACAACCAAGGTAGGCCTAAGAGCATCTCTGAACGCACAGTGCGTCGAACTTTGAGGCAGATGGGCTACAGCAGCAGAAGACCACACCGGGTACCACTCCTTTCAGCTAAGAACAGGAAACTGAGGCTACAATTTGCACAAGCTCATCGAAATTGGACAGTAGAAGATTGGAAAAACGTTGCTTGGTCTGATGAGTCTCGATTTCTGCTGCGACATTCGGATGGTAGGGTCAGAATTTGGCGTAAACAACATGAAAGCATGGATCCATCCTGCCTTGTATCAACGGTTCAGGCTGGTGGTGGTGATGTGCAGCTGACAAATCTGCGGCAACTGTGTGATGCCATCATGTCAATATGGACCAAAATCTCTGAGGTATGCTTCCAGCACCTTGTTGAATCTATGCCACGAAGAACTGAGGCAGTTCTGAAGGCAAAAGGGGGTCCAACCCGTTACCTATGGTGTACCTAATAAAGTGGCCAGTGAGTGTATATATATATATATATATATATATATATATATATATATATATATATATTGGAATAATTAGAATTTATTCCAGTAATAATACTTAGAATTACATTAAATACATTTATTAAATATATACATATGTATAAGATATTTTAATTATTTTGTTTCTTAATAAATATGAAATTAATCTTATCTTTTATTTTTTCCTTAGAGCTTTCATTTCAAATCAGGAATTGAACATAAAAAACCTTTTTACATGAATTTATGTTTTATTTACACAGGAAGCTATAATAACTGCATGATTTTATATATTAACATTTAAAAAAAAAAACTATACAACGCACTTTGCACAAGGAGAAGCTGTATGGGAGAGTGATGCGAAAGAAGCCGTTTCTGCAAGCACGCCACAAACAGAGTCGGCTGAGGTATGCAAAAGCACATTTGGATAAGCCAATTTCTTTTTGGAAGAAGGTCCTGTGGACTGATGAAACCAAGATTGAGTTGTTTGGCAATACAAAAAGGCATTATGCATGGCGGCAAAAAAACACAGTGCGTTGTATAGTTGACCGATGCACAGTGACACCATCTGCAGCAAGTTAATGCTGCAGCTCTCTGGAGATGGTCTGAGGATTGTCCTTGACTGATCTCACCATTCTTCTCTGCCTTTTCTGATGTTTTTCTTGGCCTGCCACTTCTGGCCTTAACAAGAACTGTACCTGTGTTCTTCCATTTCCTTACTATGTTCCTCACAGTGGAAATTGACAGGTTAAATCTCTGAGACAGCTTTTTGTATCCTTCCCCTGAACAACTATGTTGAATAATCTTTGTTTTCAGATCATTTGACAGTTGTTTTGAGGAGCCCATGATGCCACTCTTCAGAGGAGATTCAAACAGGAGAACAACTTGCAAGTGGCCACTTTAAGTAGCTTTTCTCATGATTGCATACACCTAGCTAGTTCAAAGCTCAATGAGGTTACAAAACCAAAAAAAGTGCTTTAGTAAGTCAGTAAAAAGTAGGCAGGGGTATTTAAAACAAGAAAATGATAAGTGTGCCCATACTTATGCACCTGTCAAATTTTGTTTGAATGCAGATTGCACATTTTCTGTTAGTACAATAAACCTCATTTCAAGGCAGAAACATTACTGTGTCCAACAGTTATTAAATATATGAAACTGAAATAGCTGTTGCAAAAAAACCAGTTTTTATAAAACATTAAGCTTAAGATTAATAGGGGTGCCCAAACTTTTTCATATGACTGTATATGTTTCTTATTCTTTGTATGTGAAATATGTATTGTCAACTTCTATGTGAATCACAGTTTGAGTGACAGATGACAGATGAGCAGCTGCTAAGTGCACTTAACGTAGGAGTGAATATTACATGGAGTGTGGTACGTGCGGTATGTGAGAGGCCTCATGACTTATGGTATGTTGAGAAAAAGAAAAAAACTTGTGTCTATGAAAATAAGATTCAGTTAAATTACAATGTTAAGATATATTTAAATACTAGCTGTACTACCCGGCTTCGCCCGGGTTAATGACTGCTGTTAGCAAAATAGAATGTGTTAACAAAAATTTATTCTGCACACAAAAACCACAAAACAAATAGATAGAAATGTAATTATTAAAAGGCAAAAACTAAGCAAATAGAAGCATTTCACAACATATATTAGCTTTGTTATACTGAGAATGTCTTTGTTGCCTATATTAACCAATCAGAGCTCAGGTTAATTAACTGTAGCAAAATAGAAGCTGAGCTGTGATTGGTTGCTATTGGCAGCCTGATAAATCCCCAGCCAACAGGAAGCCCTCCCCCCTGGCAGTATATATTAGCTCACACATACACATAATAGACAGGTCATGTGACTGACAGCTGCCGTATTTCCTATATGGTACATTTGTTGCTCTTGTAGTTTGCTTATTAATCAGATTTTTATTTTTGAAGGACAATACCAGACTTGTGTGTGTTTTAGGGCGAGTTTTATGTGTCAAGTTGTGTGTGTTGAGTTGCGTGTGGCGACATGCATGTAGCGACTTTTGTGAGATGAGTTTTGTGTGGCGACATGCGTGTAGCAACATTTTGTGTGTTGAGTTGCATGTGACAGGTTAGTGTAGCAAGTTGTGTGCAGCAAGATTTGTGCATGGCGAGTTTTGCGCGTGGCGAGTTTTATGTGTGGTGCATTTTGAGTATGTGCAAGTTTTGTGTGAGGCAACTTTTGCATGTGGTGCAACTTTTGTACATGTGGCAATTTTTCTGTGTGTGCAAGTTTTGCATGAGGTGAGTTTTCCATGAGGTGAGTTTTGCACGTGTGGCGAGTTTTGCGTGAGCCTAGTTTTGCATATGGCGAGTTTTGCATGTAGCGAGTTTTGAGTGGTGACTTTTGTGTTTCGACTTTTATGTGGCGAGGTTGGTGTGTGTGTGTGGTGAAATGTGTGCTGAGGGTGGTATATGTGTTCAAGCACGTGGTAGTGTGTGGCGCATTTTGTGTTTGTGTTCATATCCCCGTGTGTGGTGAGTATCCCATGTCGGGGCCCCACCTTAGCAACTGTACGGTATATACTCTTTGTCGCCATCGCTCTCATTCTTTAAGTCCTCATTGTTCACATCTGGCAGCTGTCAATTTTCCTCCAACACTTTTCCCTTCACTTTTTCCCCATTATGTAGATAGGAGCAAAATTGTTTGGTGAATTGGAACGCGCGGGGTTAAAATTTCACCTCACAACATAGCCTATGACGCTCTCGGGGTCCAGACGTGTGACTGTGCAAAATTTTGTGGCTGTAGCTGCGACGGTACAGATGCCAATCCCGGACATACACACATACATACATACACACATTCAGCTTTATATATTAGATATACCTGTATGTAATCTCCTGTATATAGTATATACCTGTGTGTCATCTCACCTATATATAGTATATATCTGTGTGTCATCTCCTGTATATAGTATATACCTGTATGTCATCTCCTCCTATACATAGCATATACCTGTGTCATCTCCTCCTGTATATACTATATACCTGTAGGTAATCTGCTCCTGTATATAGTATATACCTGTGTGTCATCTCCTCCTGTATATAGTATATACCTGTATGTCATCTCCTCCTGTATGTAGTATGTACCTGTATGTCATCTCCTCCTCTATATAGTATATACCTGTGTGTCATCTCTCCTGTATATAGTATATATCTGTGTGTCATCTCCTCCTGTATATAGTATATACCTGTGTGTCATCTCCCCTGTAAATAGTATATACCTGTGTGTCATCTCCTGTATATAGTATATAGCTGTATGCCATCTCCTCCTGTATTAGCCCTCGTTCACACGTTATTTGGTCAGTATTTTTACCTCAGTATTTGTAAGCTAAAATGGCAGCCTGATAAATCCCCAGCCAACAGTAAGCCCACCCCCTGGCAGTATATATTAGCTCACACATACACATAATAGACTGGTCATGTGACTGACAGCTGCCGGATTCCTATATGGTACATTTGTTGCTCTTGTAGTTTGTCTGCTTATTAATCAGATTTTTATTTTTGAAGGATACCAGACTTGTGTGTGTTTTAGGGCGAGTTTCGTGTGTCAAGTTGTGTGTGTTGAGTTGCGTGTGGCGACATGCATGTAGGGACTTTTGTGAGATGAGTTTTGTGTGGCGACATGCGTGTAGCAACTTTTTGTGTGTCGAGTTGCATGTGACAGGTTAGTGTAGCAAGTTGTGTGCAGCAAGTTTTGCGCATGGCGAGTTTTGCGCGTGGCGAGTTTTATGTGTGGTGCCTTTTGAGTATGTGCAAGTTTTGTGTGAGGCAACTTTTGCATGTGTTGCAACTTTTGTGCATGTGGCAATTTTTCTGCGTGTGGCAATTTTTCTGCGTGTGCAAGTTTTGCGTGTGGCGAGTTTTGCACGTGTGGCGAGTTTTGCATGTGGAGAGTTTTGCGCGTGGCGAGTTTTGAGCGGCGACTTTTGTGTTTCTACTTTTATGTGGCGAGGTTGGTGTATGTGTGGTGAAATGTGCACTGAGGGTGGTATATGTGTTCGAGCACGTGGTAGTGTGTGGCGCATTTTGTGTGTGTGTTCATATCCCCGTGGTGGTGTGATTATCCCATGTTGGGGCCCCACCTTAGCAACTGTACAGTATATACTCTTTGGTGCCATCGCTGTCATTCTTTAAGTCCCCCTTGTTCACATCTGGCAGCTGTTAATTTGCCTCCAACACTTTTCCTTTCATTTTTTCCCCATTATGTAGATAGGGGCAAAATTGTTTGGTGACTTGGAAAGCGCGGGTTAAAATTTCACCTCACAATATAGCTTTGACGCTCTCAGGGTCCAGACGTGTGACTGTGCAAAATTTTGTGCCTGTAGCTGCGACGCCTCCAACACTTTTCCTTTCACTTTTTCCCCATTATGTAGATAGGGGCAAAATTGTTTGGTGAATTGGAAAGCGCGGGGTTAAAATTTCACCTCACAACATAGCCTATGACGCTCTCGGGGTCCAGACGTGTGACTGTGCAAAATTTTGTGGCTGTAGCTGCTACGGTTCAGATGCCAATCCCGGACATACATACATACATACATACATACACACACACACACATTCAGCTTTATATATTAGATTATTTACTCAATATATATATTTCTTTAGTAATTATTTCTTGATTTAGTTAATAGTGAATAAGTGCAATCACACATCAATATGGTTTATCAAGAAATCTACATTTAGAACATTTTCAGAATTATAATTTTTTTATATATTTAGTGTATTTTTTATTGATTACATAAATGGATACCCATTTTCAAACAAATATATGGCACAAGCTGATCTGACAGTTATAAAATTAATTATTTTTAATTTTGGTTTTTACAAATTAATTTTTTCATAAAATAATGTTTTTTGATATTAAGGGGGAAATGTGTTTTTGATCCAGATTACATCATCACATTTCATCAATACCTCTTTTTCACACATTTTAATAAAAAAGAAATATTTATAAGGTATTATTGGGTACAATACAATAAGTATTATAAAAGTCATTTTTTTTCTCTAATGAAGGTTATTATATGCAAAGCTGCATAATTTCAATATTTTGGTAATCCAAGGTTATGACAACATCTAGATTATGGAAATATTAAAGGGAATGTGTTACTGAGACATAACCTCAGCATTTATCTTCAACATATAAAGGCCTTATTTTTATTTTTATTTTTTCTCATTTTTATTTTCAATTTTTTCACTTTTTCTTCAATTTTTATTCTTAATTTTTATTTTTTATCTCAAGAAAAATAAAAATCAATATTTAATAAAGTAATGTCTAATACAAGAATATTGCTTTATCAAATATAATGATCATATGGTTTCATTATATAAGAAATGTTTCAATTCTGAGTTAAATATAACAATTCTTTCACTCATTCATTTATTCATATATATATATTCTTATTTTGGTTCATGGCTACACATTCTTACATATTATTGGTCTATTAATAAAGATGGAAACACTTGTTACATAAAAGACACACTGACATCTATGGGTTCAAAAAGAAATCACACCTATGACATAAAAATGTCCTATCACATGAAGAATATGGTTAATATATTATCATTATTATTATTATTTTATTTTTCCAAATATGAATTCCATATTAATATAATTTAATAATTATATGGATATTATTAATTGCTATGGTAAGCTATGATATTATAGGTTAGGAAAATTACCAGATTTGGTATAGAATAGGGAATGAAGACTTCAATCAAGACACCGAAAGTTAAGTTAATAAAGACTTTGTATATTTTTATATTCAATTAAAAGTTACAAGAAGAAAAAGCTGTTATCCAGAAGTTCCACAAGGTAACAATGCTATGATTTCTGAATAATAATAGACTGTGTCAAATACAATTCATGTCACCACACACAACTACAGCATCCATTGCTGACAAGTATGAGTACAGTATCCTACCTGCCAACCATGGAGAGGATGATAATCCTATGATGCTAAGATGAACTGTGTTATTACGTTCCAGTGGTTTCCTATCACCTATAAAACTTCCATGAAAGCTGGTGAACAATCAGGTAATTGTCAGGACGCTACAACCCTGACATGTGTCCTGTGCACTAAAGACTGGTTATGGTGCTATGGTTATGATGCTATGATTAGCAGGGAAGAGTCAATTTAACCCTTGCTGTGCTGACCAAAGACATCACACCTGTTCCAAGACCAATGCGGATGATATGGAGATTCCAGTTGATTTCCAAGGCGAGCCAATGTAAGTCCAGGTCTCTAAAGGTGACACTGCACAGATATTACAGCTACATTTCATCTATGAACTTTGTTTTCTTATCAACATTTGAATTTATGGACTTTGATTGACACATGACACACAGTCTCTATAATATCTATATGCTATCATCTATTTCAAAAGAATTATAATAAAGATTGTTTTAAAAAGAACCAAGGAGAAGACATCAAGATGAAGACCAGATGACATCAGATGATGATCAGACCAGAGATGCTTCAAGTAGATATAGGGAAGTATAATTATATATTTTATATGAATATTGGTCACGGCTTACCATAACATGAATTTACATATCATTATATTATTGAGTACTTATAACAATATTATTATTATTATAGTGCTTTGGAACAAAGCACTATACTGTTATTCCATCGTGGATAACTTCTTCTTATTATTATTATTCAGTCCGCACGTAATGCGGCCCGAACCGCTTCACTCACAGACTCCAGTGAGGTGTCATTTCGAAGCCAGCGTCCCCAAGAGGTGTGCTAAGTATTTTTTGTGTCGATCGGATTTGTAGTTTTGGCGCAATTTGCGTTTGAAATTTTTTTTTCCCCTCATTGTAATGCATTTCAATAGGGAAATTTTCCCATAGGTTATAATGGCTGGGTTTCTGAGGCAATTTGAAATGTACCTGCCACCTGGCTGATTAGCTCATTGATATGCGCAGTCAGGCCCAGTTACTATGCCAACGCCTGCGAACTGTACATGACCACACCAGCACAGTTTTGCCAGATAATATCAGCTCTTAAAGTGATAGCACAGCACAATTCCAAAGCACTAGGCCGCTCGCCAAATCTGACCCGGAGTGGCGCCGCCCGCCAAATCTGACCCGGAGTGGCGCCGCCCGCCAAATCGGACCCGGAGTGGCGCCGCCCGCCAAATCGGACCCGGAGTGGCGCCGCCCGCCAAATCGAACCCGGAGTGGCGCCGCCCGCCAAATCGGACCCGGAGTGGCGCCGCCCACCAAATCGGACCCGGAGTGGCGCCGCCCGCCAAATCGGACCCGGAGTGGCGCCGCCCGCCAAATAGGACCCGGAGTGGTGCCGCCCGCCAAATCGGACCCAGAGTGGCGCCGCCCGCCAAATCGGACCCAGAGTGGCGCCGCCCGCCAAATCGGACCCAGAGTGGCGCCGCCCGCCAAATCGGACCCAGAGTGGCGCCGCCCGCCAAATCGGACCCAGAGTGGCGCTGCCCGCCAAATCGGACCGACTGAGGGGCACCCAAGTGTGAAAGTCTTGCAGGGGCAGCCCTGGCACCATTCCAAAGCACTATCTGTAGTTCCTTCAGGAAATACCCATCTAGTTATTATTGATATTATGAACACTAAATTATTTTGCCAAAGAAGAAGAAAAGAAGAAAGAAGATTTTATTAATATATTTAATTTGAGGGTTCCAATCAATGAATGTCTGTCACCCTCAAAAGGGGGAATTGTTAAATATTAATTATTGAATTATTCTTAAATCTCAATCCTGTACCGAGCATATTGCTTCTTGCTGACGTTACAAAAGCTATTTATGTATATAGGAGTTCAGAGCATAAGTCGATGCCATATAAAGGGTAACACGTGGTCTGTAGACACATATATAAACACAGCTCTTAGGAGGGTGGGGGGTCTTTTGTCACGTGGGACTGCCACCTCCTGCTTCACCAGCATTCTCCATGGATATCTGACAAGTCACAAGGAAGGACAGCTGGCAGCAGTAGCCATCATGACCTTCAAACTTCACACAGACAGACTGGTTTTACCATCCAAACTTTGGGGAAGATGAGTATAAGTGCTGATATCTACACATGGACAATCTGTTCGTAACCATTTCGTCTATTTTTATGTTTTGCTGCAATATGATTTTTCTGTGGACAATTCAATAAACCACTACCTTTTTCATGAGAATATCATGACATTTTTCTTTAAGAGTAATGCACCTGGTGAATTGTCTTGATTAAATAAATGTGCAAAATAAGCATATTTAACAGACTGGAAATAGAGTCTTATCTTCCTGCTCTAGGTGAGAGAAACCAAGGAGAGACCTGCCCACAGGCCACCCGTTTATCATTGTAATCAGTACAAAAGTGGCAACCTGACAATGCCTGTACACTGTGTTCCAAATTATTATGCAAATTGGATTTAAGTGTCAGATTTAATTGTTTTGTTTTTCAAATAAACTCATGGATGGAATTGTGTCTCAGGGCTCAATGGATCACTGAAATCAATTTTAAACACATGTGATAATTAGTTTTTCAGGTGATTCTAATTAAATGAAAACGACTTAAAAATGATGTTCCACATTATTAAGCAGGCCACAGGTTTCAAGCAATATGGGAAATAAAAAGGATCTTTCTGCTGCTGAAAAGCATTAAATAGTGCAATGCCTTGGATAAGGTATGAAAACATTAGATATTTCATGAAAACTTAAGAGTGATCATCATACTGTGAATAGATTTGTGACTGAAACAGAGCACAGACAGACTTAATGCAGATAAAGGCATAATGAGGAAGGTTTCTTCCAGACAAATTCATTGGATTAAGAGAGCACCTGCAAAAAAACTATTACGAAGCAGCAAACAGTTATTTGAAGCTGCTGGTGCCTCTGGAGTCCCTCAAGGTACAGGATCCTTCTTCAAAGGCTTGCTGTGGTGCATAAACCTACTATTCAGCCACCCCTAAACAGTATTCACAAGCAGAAATGGTTGCAGTGGGCCCAGACATACATGAAGACTAATTTTCAAACAGTCTTGTTTATTGATGAGTGTCGAGCAACCCTGGATGGTCCAGATGAATGGAGTAGTGGATGGTTGATGGATGGCCACCATGTCCCAACAAGGCTGCGACATCAGCAAGGAGGTGGAGGAGTCATGTTTTGGTCCGGAATCATGGGGAAACAGCTGGTAGGGCCCTTGAAGGTTCCTGAAGGTGAGAAAATGACCTCTGCAAAGTATATAGAGTTTCTGACTGACAACTTTCTTCCATGGTATAAAAAGCAGAAAGGTGCCTTCAGGAGCAAAATCATCTTCATGCATGACAATGCACCATCTCATACTGCAAAGAATACCTCTCTACCATTGGCTTCTATGGGCATAAAAGGAAATAAACTCATGGTGTGGCCACCATCTTTCCCTGACCTCAACCCTATAGAGAACCTTTGGAGTATCATCAAGCAAAAGATCTATGAGGGTGGGAGGCAGTTCACATCAAACCAGCAGCTCTGGGAGGCTTTTCTGACTTCATGCAAAGAAATACAAGCAGAAACTCTCCAAAAACTACTAGGCATTGTTGTCAGATATATATGATGACAGCACATGCGCCACATGCACGCGCGTCACTCGCGTCTGCACGGCCGCGCGCACCTGGAGCATGCGCAGTAGCTAGGGCTACTGTGCGCCGCCCGAGGCTGCACGGCCGCGCGCACCTGGCGCATGCACAGTAGCTAGGGCTACTGCGCACCGCCCGAGGCGGTAATAGCAGGTGGGCGGGTGCTCTCCCAGCGAAACACGCCCCAACCCCCTTCTCCCGCCTTCTCGTTTTGGCGGCATGCATAGACAGCGGATACTGCTACCGGTATTAACCCTTTAGGGGGGGTGCCAACACTGCTACCGGTATTAACCCTTTAGGGGGGTGCCAACACTGCTACCGGTATTAACCCTTTAGGGGGGTGCCAACATTGCTACCGGTATTAACCCTTTAGGGGGGTGCCAACACTGCTACCGGTATTAACCCTTTAGGGGGGTGCCAAAATTGCTACCGGTATTAACCCTTTAGGGGGGTGCCAACATTGCTACCGGTATTAACCCTTTAGGGGGGGTGCCAACACTGCTACCGGTATTAACCCTTTAGGGGGGTGCCAACACTGCTACCGGTATTAACCCTTTAGGGGGGTGCCAACACTTCTACCGGTATTAACCCTTTGGGGGGAGAGGGCGTGGGGGGGCTCAGAGAGGGGGGGCAGGGCGTGGGGGGGTCAGACTGCGAACACTGCTACCGGTATTAACCTTTTAGGGGGGAGAGGGCGCGGGGGGCTCAGGGGGTGGGCAGGGCGTTGGGGGGTCAGACGGGGGGCAGGGCACGGAGGGCTCAGAGAGGGGGGAGAGGGCGCGGGGGGCTCAGAGAGGGGGAGAGGGCACGGTGGGTCTAAGACAGGGGGAGAAAGGGCGCGGGGACTCAGAGAGGGGGGAGAGGGTGCGGGGGGCTCAGAGAGGATTCATGGATGGATGGATGGGGCACCCCGGCCGAGGTGGGAGGTGGGATCCCGCCGCCCGCTCCGCGGGGTTGACAAGGCGGGCGCACCACCGGCCCGCCTCGCCCGCTCCGTCGGGGAGGTGGAGCACGAGCGCGCGCGATAGGACCCGAAAGATGGTGAACTATGCCCGGGCAGGACGAAGCCAGAGGAAACTCTGGTGGAGGTCCGCAGCAGTCCTGACGTGCAAATCGGTCGTCTGACCTGGGTATAGGGGCGAAAGACTAATCGAACCATCTAGTAGCTGGTTCCCTCCGAAGTTTCCCTCAGGATAGCTGGCGCGCTCCAGGGTCCCAGTTTTATCCGGTAAAGCGAATGATTAGAGGTCTTGGGGCTGAAACGATCTCAACCTATTCTCAA